>NC_079506.1:48216016-48384819 GCF_030052815.1 Hevea brasiliensis | reverse complement strand
CAATGACATTGACACGGTCCCCACTATGGAAGAATATCAGGCATTGCCGGGGATCCCATACTCATTGCGTAACGGATCTACTTACACCTCGAGCATAGACGGACACTGAAACGGTGGCACATATGTTGGGTTCTCCCTAAGAAGTAAAGTCCAGAGAAACAATCAAAGGGAACACGCATGGATGGTATTGGACGACTTTGAGAAGCGGTTAGATCATTACCTCCAAGAGAAACAAGGATCAAGTTTCCGTGGCACTCGCCTTTGGGAATCTATGGTCCGATCCTGCTCCGGGGCCATTGGGGATCATCACTTGCGCAAACTAAGTATTTTGGACAGTGGAAAGACAGGGATCAATCCGATACCAAATGATTCTTGCCAAACCTTGTTAACCCTAACTTACTGCATAACAGGGAAAGGGTCCATTAAGTGTTGCTCTCGCTATTATACCTCTGGACTATCACCACATGTGTCCTGTAGAGACAAAAGGATTGACTTGGTACCTTGACCAGCCTCCCATTGAAAAGATGATCCGTTAGTGGTCACCAAGAATGAAAAACATGGAACGGATTTTGAGTTTCAATAGCCATGATTATTGTTGGAGGAAGTCGTGGACGTCAAGTCAACCCTTCTTGATCGACAGAGGTATTCATCGGTGTCCCCGATTGGGATAACCGGTACACAAGTTACACTCCAAGACCGTAATGAGGCAGTTTGGCTCAACACAGTCCATGTTCAACATTAAAGAATACCACCAAGGTCACTTCTACCCTGAGCTCAAGGAAGAAGAAGTGTTGAAAATGGCTCGCAAGTCCTGGGAAAACATCACTCTAATGGAGAGATCACCAAAAGTCACGAGTGCCTCTGACTATTACCTTAAATGGAGAGTCGACAGGACCGAGAACACTCATCAGAAAATTCAAGGACGACAACCCTCGCCAAGACGCCTTATTAGAGGAAGCTGATAATCGCCTGGTTGACTCGCTACAAAAGGCAAATACCGAGAACTCACAACTGCAGGAACAAATAAAACAGCTGAAGGACCAACAGCAGAAAATTAAGAGGAGGATAGGAAAGCTCAGGGAAGAGGCAAGGGCCGAAAGAATAGGGTTCGAAGAGCAAGAGGTACAGTGGGAAAAGGAAAGAGACTCTCTCCAAGCTGAGGTTAAAGAGATGAAAGGGCAGAATAGTAAGCTTCAGGAAAGGATGAAGTACCAAGAGGTGCTCGTTGAAGAGTATAAACAGGAAAACAAGAAGAAGAAGCTTGAATTAAAAGAACAGGCACTACTCATCAACGATATCTTGAAAGAGTGTGCTAAAGAAAGAAAAGAAAAAGAAAACAAGTCGCCTCTATCAAGAACTGAAAGAGAATGTAGATCAGCTGGAGAGGACAATAGCACAGGGAAAACAAGAATTATTACCCGAATCCGAATATGCTCTCAAGGCATTCGACCCCGCCAAGCAAGAGGAAAGGTTATATGAGTATCTCAGAAAATGTCATCTTATTATGAAGAACCTTCCAGAGCCAAGGCCAATGTAAAAGATACAATTACTCAGTTAATGAAGTGATTTTTGGGCCATTGTTTAGCAAAATTTGTGAATGAATAGTATGACTCCCGTAGGAACTTCCTCGCTAGGGTTATGTGAAAAATTGAAATGCGCTATATGGGCAAGTATCATAAATGCGCATTCAATCTCGTCATTCACGGTCAGACTATCGAACGATGCCATGATAAAGTTGAGGCGATTATCCTTTTTACAGATTTCAACTTGGCTCTCAAATGCCACTGTATCCTTCGTCCAGACCAGGACTTTTAGTTTCTCTGCAAAAATTCAAATTTTATTTAAAATTTTCTTTTTACTCCTCACAGGAAATCAATATTGATTCAAACAAGGCAAGTCTGACCAAGCACACGATCCAACCCAAGCGAGTGTACTTAACAAGATCTCGAACGAGGAAGATAATGGAAAATCAGGAGCAAGTACAGAACCTACAGGGGCAGGTCTCCGAGTTGAAAGATCAGCTTTCTGAAATTATGAGACTAATGAGGGAAATGTCTCAGAACAAACCTACTTCAGAATCTAGCCCACCATTACCTCCTCCGCCTCCTACAGCAAATGATCCTCAACAAGCTTCAACCTCTTTTACCTTTCAGTCTCCCATTCCGGATCCGACAGTCACTGTCAATCCGATGACCATAAATAATGACCCACCTTTTTCCTATTACCCGGCTGTCTCAAATGCCGAGCCTCACCCTTCAATCCCGATCCCTCCAGTTTACTCCACCCCTCAGCTCCCAGTTGGAGGAGCGTATCATACGGTGGAAGGAGAACATAGGGCAAGAGAGAACGAGAAACTATCGGCTCTAGAAGAAAGACTGAGAGCAATAGAGGGGCTGAACATGTATGGTTCAGTCGATGTATCGTCACTGAGATTGGTGCCAGATGTGGTGGTACCACCCAAATTCAAGGTTCCGGATTTCGACAAGTACACCGGAAACTCAGATCCCCGCATCCACCTGGCAACCTACATTGCCAAAATGTCTGCCTTAACGGAAGACGATAGACTTCTCATTCACTTCTTTCACGAGAGCCTCTCCGAGGCTCGAGATGGTGCATACAATTGGACAGAGCAAGTCGCACTCGGAAGGATTTAGCCGATACCTTTCTAAAGCAAAGATAAATTCAATTGTGATGCAGCACCCACAAGGAGGGATCTCGGAACACAGTACAGAAGACCGGAAAGTTTCAAGCAAGATGCCCAACGATGGAGGGAGAAGGTCGAAGTATATCCTCCAGTGACCGACAATGAACTTTGCTCCCTATTCATCGAAACATTGAAGGCTCCCTACTCCAACCTGATGATTGGCAATACCTCCAATAACTTCTCAGATATCATCCAAGCCGGTGAGAGAATTGAAGCTAATCTGAGAATAGGAAGACTACAGGAGTTGGCTGAAAACCCTGTGAAGAAGCCCGCCAATTTTGGCAAAAAGAAGGAAGGTGATGTACACTCTGTCACCCGTCCAAATAATTACCCCCAATTTCCCCAAAATAACTACCGGCCATATTCCCCCTCTCATGGCCAAACCATCGCCAACATTCCACCTCCTTTCCCTAATTATCCACAACCACGCCCACAATACGCCCCACCCACAAATTTCCAACCAAGACCACCTCCTCCACCAGCTCAACCAAGACCACCACAAAGCAACCCGAGACCTCCAAGGAATCCTGATCCACCCCTTCCCCTCCCTCTCAGTGAAATATACCGATACCTTGTCGGTATAAACCAAATCGTTCCAGTCCCCTTGGACCCAATCCAGCCGCCGTATCCTAGGTGGTATGATGCCACTGCCCGGTGTGAGTACCATGGAGGGGCACAAGGGCATTCAACCGACAACTGCGGGGCACTCAGAGGGAGAGTGCACGCTTTAATCCGGAACGGGTGGTTGAAGATTGAGGGGAATGGTTCCCTCCCCAATGTCACCTCAAATCCACTGCCCAACCATAATGCGGGTAGTGGTGTAAATATGATTGAGTCTAAGGGAGAGGGATCAACACCTGAAGTGGATAAGCTGGTTCCTTACTTTGAGGAGATTTTTGCCATAGCAATGAGGGAAGGTTATCTTTCCCCTCAGGTAGCGGGAGCTGAGGAGGATACGGGGTGTCCTTATCACGGAGGGGCAGCTGACCACGAGCTGCGAGATTGTGAGGGGTTCAGGCAAGAGGTCCGGAACTTATTGTCTTTTAAGGTTTTGAGATGTCAGAAGAGGTCAAAAACGGAAGGGGAAGTGAACACCACAAGATTCAGCCAAACTGCTTCTACCTCCAAGCCCAGAATCACCTTCTCACCCCCAGTAGCCTCACCACCAGTAACAGTTATTCAGACTCCGCCACAACTTCCTGTCACCAATACTCACGCTGTCCCTTGGAATTATAATTTCCAAGTTTTTACTCAGGGAGCGTCAAGCAGCACATCCGCTCCTAGCCTTGCCTCACCTCCGGCACCACCAAAGCCATGTTTCGCTCCTCACGAGCACTTCAGGATGACTTATGCTGGACCTGCCAAAGAAGATTACTCCCCAAACAAGTCCTCACTGTTATTATGATAAAACCTCTCCACCTGAGCAAGAAGTCGAGTTTATAACCCGAAGTGGGAGGTGTTACGGGAACGAGGAAAGAGAAAAGAGAAAAGGGAAAGTAAAGATGGGAGAGTCATCAAGAAACACGGAAGAGGAGGTTGAGAAAGCAGGGGAAGCAGAGCCTGTTGAGCATAGAGAAGATGAAGAACTGTTGCTCCAAATAATGAAGCAGAGCGAGTATGACGTGGTGGAACAGTTGAGAAAGACACCCGCTCGGATTTCGCTGTTATCGCTGATTTTGAGTTCGGAAGTGCACCGACAAGCCTTACAGAGAATCCTGGATCAGGCCTTTGTCAACCCTGACATTACTCTGGGGCAGTTTGACAAGTTAGTGGGACAAATCCAGGCATCCAGCTCTGTAGCCTTTTCTGAAGAGGAGGTAGACCCTGCAGGCTTAGGGCATAATAAAGCTCTGCATGTAACGGTGAAATGTAAAGGCTGTATAGTGGCCAAGGTCCTCATCGATAACGGATCAGCCCTCAATGTACTGCCTAGCGCTACCTTGGCTAGATTGCCAGTTGACCAATCAGACATACGTCAAAGTGCTATGGTGGTGAGAGCTTTTGACGGAACAAGGAGAGAGGTGCTGGGGGACATTGACTTGCCAATCCAGGTCGGTGCATGTACTTTCAATATCACGTTTCAAGTGATGAACATTGAGCCGGCTTACACTATGATTTTGGGGAGGCCGTGGATCCATTCTGCGAATGCTGTTCCCTCGACTTTGCACCAGAAGATCAAATACATTAAGGACGGCAAAATCATCACAGTGAGGGGCGAAGAGGCCATACTGGTCACCAAGCCGCAATCACTCCCTTATGTGGAAGCAGCCGAGGAGTCATTGGAAAGTTCTTTCCAGGCCCTTGAATTGCAAGATACTGGGAAGGAGGGGGCCATGGCTATGGTGGCCAAAGTTGTTAGTAGTATGCCCTAGAGCATATCATTTAGTATGTATCTTGTATATATTTTATTAATAAAAGGCATTTCCACTTTTCCGTTTACATAATATATTTATGTGTAATAGAAAAGGTCCATTGATATTTTGTTAGAAATATTATTCTTAAGTTGTTAAGAATATGAGTGACAATATTTCTAGCACAAAGTATCATAAATAGGTTCACAATCAAGGATACTTCATAATAAGGACATGACTTATCCAGAAAGATTGTATTCATGTTTGTTCCCAAGTTATTTATATGAGATATAAATAAGATGGAATGGTGAGTCTCATGCCATATAACATACATGATAGGCACTTATACATGATAAGTAGGCCGAACCAGTGACACTTATGACAAGCACATGGAGTTTACTCTTGTCAATGTTTTGTCATAAATCATATCGATGCATATAATCTTTAGACTGAGATAGCACATTATCTTGTATATAGGTAGTTTGAGTTTGATCGCTTTCATACTTGTACCGTGTATGGGTATATGGGCATCTGTTGGCTCCTACTAGTTATATATGGAGGTAGGTGTTGATCAAGATGGAATCTTCCTCTAAGTAAATAGAGTTAAAATCCTATGTTCATTTAATTGTTCTTGATGTTTCAAGTTCTGGCCAGACAGATAGATTTATTCGTAAAAGAGTTTCGATGAGAAAATCTTTTAATCAAGAACTGAATTAAAAGAGAACATAATATTCATAGCAAATGGAGTTTGACATAAACCATGACTCACTTGAGTTGGGATTTTGTAAAGAGAGATTCTAGTGCATGGTAACATATGATTATAGGTTCATTTAAGGTAAATCTTATTACTAATTGGGTGGCCATGGCATGCTATGCTAGGTGTTAACCATGGTCTATGAGGTTCATAAAATGAGTTAGAGAAATCATTTATGGTAAGAAAGAGTTCGATGATATTAAGAGTTGATATCATGTCTCATTGCCAATTAGTGATGAGCCTAGTAAGTCACACACATACACAAGTTATCACCTATTTAAATATGATTTAATTAATTAATTAAAGAGTTTAATTGATTAATTAAATAGATTTGGTTTGCAATTAAATTGCAAAGAACCTAGCATGAGTTGAAACGAAATGTATATTATTGTCTGTAGAGAAAAAATTAAATTTATATTTTAAGTGTTTAAAAATGAATTTAATTGATGAGAAATTAATTAATAGAGATTAATTAGTTAATTTATATTTGATATAAATTAATTAGAAGAAGAAAATAATTATTTTGGGTTAAGAACTCAAAATTAAGAACCATGGGCATTTTGGTCATTTTGAAGAGTGACACGTTGAACCATGATATGGTGACACATGGCATAACACATAAGCTTGCAATATATTTTTAATCATGTAAGATGATTAAAATCAAGATTAAATATAGGTTTGACACTTGGCACAATGTGATTGGGTCACTTAAACCTAGAGCTAATCAAAAGGTGACATGTGGCTAGGGTTTAATGTGTTAACCTAGCTATTTAAGTGGGGTTATGAAAAGAAAACATAACCAGCAGCCTCTCCTCTCATATGTCACGCCACTTTGAGCCTCTCCAGCTATTTCTCTTCATCTCTCATCAATTCAAAGAGATTAGCCATCAATCTCTTGAATTAAGAATACTAGAAATTGTTTCTAGTGTCCTGTTTGCATCTCTAATCTCTTAAAAGGCAGAACTTGAATTTCTAATTAATAGAAAAGGCTTTAGAAGCTGTTCAAGGGCTGCCATAGGTGTTCTTGGTGTGGACAAGCTAGAGGGACAACATCCGTGTCCTCAAGACGAATCTCAAAGGCGCAGACACGCGGCAAAGACATCAAGAGGTTAGTGTAATCGTTCTTGATTTAATCTAGGGTTCTAAAATTAATCTGATTAATTTTAAAATCTTAAATGGCAAATACAGATCCAAAAACATATTAAAAGAGTTTTAATATGTTGTTTATCATTGAAATCAAATAGATAAAAATAAATCTTGCATGGTGCTTGTGACCCTAGGTGAAAATTTTTGAATTCAATGGTATAATCTTGTGTTTTTCACGCTTCCGTTCCTTCAAAAGTAATGTCAAGAAGCGGGTATGAAGAGGGTAAAGGCCTAGGCACCACATTACAAGGGATTGTCGAGCCTATACCGGCCATTCTGAAGATAGGCCGTTGTGGTTTGGGGTATGAGGAGGATGCCCTCGTGGATGGGCGATTCTGGATGAGAAAAATGCTTCGGGATCAGAGATTTGACCAAAAGATAGGAAAGGTGAAAGTAGTCTCGAGAATCACGGAAATCTTCACCAAACCGGTCATTCAACATCCGGCAAGTACAGAAGAATCACCTGATGATCCATCCATAGATGTCATCCAACTGGATTCCTTGTATGAGGCCCTAGTTTCGCCAATGGCTGAAGAGCAGGAGCTTGACAACTGGACAACGGAGGATATCCCTGTACTCAATCTCGAGTAAAGTACCTCTGGTTATCTACACTTGATCACTTTGTCCATGGTGACAAGTGTAATACTGTAAATGGACCTTTTCTTATGGCATTAATATTAATGAATTAATAGCGCATTTTTAATCCAATACTCTTTTTCTTTCCTTTTTAATTCCATCCTTATAACATGTTCTATTCTTTATTCCTTCAGGACAATTCATCAATTAACACCTAATAATCCAATAGACTCAGGAATCCCTCTGGTTAATTTTGAAATCCCCATAACTGCCATTACTTCAAGTGATTCTGAGGAAGACCTTACAGAAGAAAGCAATGAAAAAGATGAACCCTCCCTCTTGCCTTGTGAAGATGAAACGTGCACAATAAACTTAGGTTCGGAGGAAGTAAAAAGGGAACTTAAGATAGTGGAGAGTGAGGAATCAGGAGATATGATCGGTCTGCTTAAGGAATTTCTCGACGTATTTTCATGGAGCTATGACGATATGGTCGGTTTGGACCCTCAGATAGTGACGCACAAGATTCCTTTAATTCCAGGAACGATCCCGGTGAAGCAGAAACTGAGGAGAATGAATCCCGATACACTGCTCAAGGTTCGGGATGAAGTCAAGAAACAGTATGACGCCGGATTCTTGGAAGTAGTCAAATATCCCCAATGGGTGGCTAATGTCGTCCCAGTAATGAAGAAGGACGGGAGAGTCAGGGTGTGTGTTGACTACAGGGATCTTAATAAAGCTAGTTTGAAAGACGATTTCCCTCTCCCCCACATTGATGTGTTAGTTGACAATGCCGCGGGTTTGGGCAGATGTTCGTGTATTGATGGGGCATCAGGGTACAATCAGATCCCAATGGACGAGGAAGACAAGGATAAAACTGCTTTTATCACCCAATGGGGGGTATTCTGCTATCGGGTCATGCCCTTCGGGTTGAAGAATGCCGGGGCTACTTACCAGCGCGCAATGGTCACATTATTCCACGATATGATGCATAAAGAAGTGGAGGTGTATGTGGATGATATGATCATCAAATCCCGGGGAGAGGAGAGCCACGTTCAGGTGATAAGGAGGGTGTTTGAAAGACTCAGAAATACCGGTTGAAGTGAACCTCGCTAAGTGCATATTCGAGCTAGATCGGGAAAACTGTTGGGATTCATAGTAGCGAGAAAGGGATAGAAGTAGATCCGCACAAGGTTCGAGCTATTCAAGAAATGCCGCCCCAAAAACAGAAGGGAGGTGCGATTTTAGGGAAAGCTGAACTACATTTCGAGGTTTATTTCTAATCTCACTGCCAAAGCTGAGCCTATTTTTAGATTACTCCGGAAAAACAACTCTACTCAATGGGATTCAGTTTGTCAAGAGGCTTTTGAGAAAATCAAGCGATTCATCAAACCCACCAAGATTGGTTCCACTGTGGCAGTGTGCCTTGATACTGTACATGGCAGTCCAACAGAATTCTATGGGGTGTGTTTTGGGACAGCATGATGATACCGGCCGAAAAGAGAGGGCCATTTATTACCTGAGCAAGAAGTTCAATGATTGTGAGTCAAGGTACTCCTTCTTAGAAAAGACTTGCTGCGCGTTAGCATGGACAGCAAATCGCCTCAAGCACTATATGTTGAATCACAAGACATGGCTTATCTCCAGGATGGATCCTATCAAATACGTATTTGAAAGCCCGTTCGTGCCAGGGAGGATAGCCAAGTGGCAGGTTATACTTTCCCAATACGACATAGTCTACATGACCCGAAAAGCGGTGAAAGGTAGCGTGATTGCTGACCTCCTAGCGTAAAAACCCTATCCAGGATTATGAAGCTCTGAATTTCGAGTTCCCTGATGAACATATTAATGAGGTAGACTGCAAAGAAGACGAGCCAACCGATGTATGGGAAATGTATTTTGATGGAGCAGTCAATTTATCAGGAAATGGAATCGAGTCGCATACTAGTATCCTGACGGAAACATTTCCGATAGTCGCTAAATTGGGGTTTGACTGTACCAACAATGTCGCAGAGTATGAAGCTTGTGTAATGGGTCTACATGCCGCTATAGAGATGAAAATCAGAAAGTGGGAGGTGTACGGAGACTCGGCTCTGATAATCTATCAAGTCAAGGGAGAATGGCAAACTAAGGATCCCAAGTTGATCCCATATCGTAAGTACTTATCGGAGTTGATCAAGAAATTCAAGAAATCTCTTTCACTCACCCGAGTAGAGACAAGAATCAATTTGCTGATGCCTTAGCTACTCTAGTCATATGGCTCAAATCGAAGAAGGGCGTATGTTTGAGACGTTGAAGATTAAGGTAAGGGATGAGCCACCTATTGCTTCATGATTGAAGAAGAGTCCGACGGAAAGCCTTGGTATCATGACATCACGGCTCATCAGAGAACCAGAGAATTCCCTTCAGGGCAAGCAAAAATGAAAAGAAGATGATTCGAGGTTAGCATTAGGTACTTTCCTGGTGGAGAAACCCTATACAAGAGGAGCCCCAACGGAGAATTGTTGAGATGTGTAGATGCAAAGGAAGCAAAGAAAATCCTTTTGAAACTCATGAGGGAAATTGTGCCACTCACGCCAATGGTCACATGATGGCAAAGCAAATCATGCGACGTGGGTATTTTTGGATCACAATGGAAAAGGATTGCATCGAGTATTTCCGGAAGTGCCATAAGTGTCAGATTTACGCAGATCCGATAAATGTGCCACCTCACAAGTCGCTCAATCTCGTCTCACCGTGGCCTTTTGCAATGTGGGGCATAGATGTGATTGGTCCCATCAATCCCAAGGCATCCAATGGGCACAGATTCATCCTTGTAGCCATCGACTATTTCTCCAAGTGGGTCGAGGCGACATCCTATGCTCACATCATGCAGAACACGTTTCTCAAATTCTTGAAGCAATATCATCCGCCGCATGGTCTCCGAATGAAATTGTCACCGATAATGCCAAGAACTTGAATGGTCCAAGATTCGGGAATTATGTGACCAATACAAAATCCGACACCTCAATTCCTCCCCATACCGTCCCTGATGAATGGAGCGGTGGAAGCCGCAAACAAAACCTCAAGAGAATAATCCGGAAAATGACGGTCACATATAGGGATTGGCATGATATGCTTCCCACGCTCTTCACGCATACCGACTTAGTAAGGACCTCGACCGACAACTCCATACTCACCGGTCTACGGATGGAAGCGGTATTGCCCATTGAAGTTGAAATTCCGCCCTAAGGATTCAAGGAATCGGGTTGATGAGTCGAATGTATCCAAATAAGGTTGGATCACTAAACTTCTTTGGATGAGAAGAGGTTAACCGCAGCATGTCACGCAATTATACGGAGGAGAATGGCCCGAGCATTTGATAAAAATGTACGCCACGGAATTCCAACCTGGGACTTAGTTCAAGAAAGTGTCACGAACCAAAACGATCCTCGGGGCAAGTGGTCACCAACATACGAGGGACCCTATGCGGTTAAGAAGACATTTTCCGGAGGAGCCTTGATCTTGACCCGCATGGACGGTGAAGAATTCCCAAGACCAGTCAATGCCGACACTGTCAAGAGATACTATGCATAAAAAGGGGAAAGGATGAAAACCCGAAAGGGCGTCCAAAAAAAAAAAAAAAAAAAAAAAAAAAAAAAACCCAAATTGGGGTGAAAACCCAAAAGGGCGTCCCAAGAACCGAAATGGAGAAGAGGGCATGAAACCACGGGTAGAGAAGAGATCGTTACGGCATGAGGCTTCAGAGGACTCGAAATAATGGCAGTTAAAAGACTTCAAAAACTAACCATAAGGAATATGTGAGATCTAACCTTATGCCCTTTTTCCTTTGAAAGTTTATCTTCGCTTTTCTAAGACCATAATAAAGTTATACTTTATTCCCTCTGCTCTTATTTTTCTGCCTACTCACTTTTTACTATCCTTTCTCTTTGTTTAAGTGTGCTATTAATTAGTTAAATTTTTGCCATAAGATTTGAATCTGGAAAATTGGTAACCTCACGTACTTTGCTATGAGATTTGCAGGGAATGACATCCAAAAAAAAAAAAAAAAAAAAAAAAAAAAAAAAAAAACTAGAGGTGAAAACCCGAAAGGGCGCTTCTGGTCAAGCGGACTAAAAGAAAGTGAAAACCCAAAAGGGCGCTTCTGGTCAAATGGACTAAAAGAAAGTAAAAACCCGCAAAGGCGCTTTCCGAAGAATAAGAAGAAAGTCGGGAACGGAAAAGGGTCATCCGAAAGAATGAGATCATAGGTCAGGTCTTGCAACTCCTCCTCCATTAATCATCCGCCTTCGTTATCTTGTTAAATACACTTCTTCAGGGAAAGAACTTCATGTGTCAGGGTTAGACTCGCCTTGTAAGTTGATTTTAATTTCCTGCAATTTAAATTTCTGCTATCAACCTCTGGTTCCTTGATCCAAGTTGATTTTAATTTCCTGCAATTTAAATTTCTGCTATCAACCTCTGGTTCCTTGATCCAAGTTGATTTTAATTTCCTGCAATTCCACCATCAACCTTTGGATCCTCGATCCAAGTTGATTTTAATTTCCTGCAATTCCACCATCAACCTCTGGATCCTTGATCCAAGTTGATTTTAATTTCCTGCAATTTTAAATTTCTGCTATCAACCTCTGGTTCCTTGATCCAAGTTGATTTTAATTTCCTGCAATTCCACCATCAACCTTTGGATCCTTGATCCAAGTTGATTTTAATTTCCTGCAATTCCACCATCAACCTCTGGATCCTTGATCCAAGTTGATTTTAATTTCCTGCAATTCCACCATCAACCTCTGGATCCTTGATCCAAGTTGATTTTAATTTCCTGCTATTTTAAATTTCTGCTATCAACCTCTGGTTCCTTGATCCAAGTTGATTTTAATTTCCTGCAATTCCACCATCAACCTCTGGATCCTTGATCCAAGTTGATTTTAATTTCCTGCAATTTAAATTTCCACCATCAACCTCTGGATCCTTGATCCAAGTTGATTTTAATTTCCTGCAATTTAAATTTCTACCATCAACCTCTGGATCCTTGATCCAAGTTGATTTTAATTTCCTGCAATTTACATTTCCACCATCAACCTCTGGATCCTTGATCCAAGGTGATTTTAATTTCATGCAATTTAAATTTCTGTTATCAACCTCTGGTTCCTTGATCTAAGTTGATTTTAATGTCATGCAATTTACATTCCTGTTATCAACCTCTGGTTTCTAGATCCAAGTTGATTTTAATTCTCTAGGTCATTAATTTAGGTGTGCTTTAGTTCCCTAATTTCAAATACCTAATCGTCCAAAATATGAGTCGGATTCTTTACATAATTCCTATACGGAAATCTTTCCTTTAATAGAAATTATGTAAAGAGGGGCAGCTGTTGACACCATATTTTGGTCGATCCCTAGAATCAATAAAAATTCTTCTTTGAACAGCTAATCACGTTTCCGGTCCCTCCTTGATAGGCGGTCACATTTCCGATCTCTCCTCACAAAGACTTGAATCAATGCTAAGTCCTAGCATCCCTTAAAACTCAGCCGATCTCTCAAATCATTTACCGATCCTCAAACCCGTTCGAATTTCGGACTCGGGTATATTCTCGATCTCTGTTGATGAATAAAATGAACGGGCACTAGATCTTTTCCTACCGCTTTATTGCCGACCTCCTTTCCGAAAAGTTTAAGAGCTAAAGTTTTGGTTCGATTCCGATCTTAAGTGTTCGAGTTAAATTTTCATCAAGTTCTATTCAAAGATTTCTTCCCTACCGATCTCATGTTCAAAGTGCTTTCCAATCTCTCATACTTAGATTAATAATCACATTTAGTTTTTGTTTTGCTGTGCTCATACAATCAAATACTCAGACAAACAATGGTTTAAAATTTTCCGATCACAATCATTCATTGAACAAAAGGCATTTCATTTCATGTCATAATTTGTACAAGTTATTCGGCTGGGGGATCACCCCCAGCCTGATCTACATTTGGATCACTCCCTCTCTCCCTCTCACCCTCGGCTTCATCCTCACTGTCTTCATCATTGTCCTCAGGAGCCACATCGGCCATCCAAGAAAAGTCTTCTTCTGGGTAACGCTCCTGGAGTGCGGCCAAGAGATCCTTGTGAGCCTTCACATAGGCCTCGGCTATTCCCGTCACCATCTCCTCATCCCTTTCCTTAAGCTCCTTGTCTTTCTCCTTAAGCTCCTTATCCTTCGCCTCAAGTTCCTCTATAAGTTGAGCGACCTGAGCGGCTTCGTTGGCGTGAAGCACCTGGACTTCCTTAAAAGCGCGGTCCCTCTCATCCAAAATACGGTTCTGTTCGGCCAACCGGTCTTCATGGAGCTTTGCCCGTCCCTCGACCTGAGATATATAATCCCGAGCCGACGAGAGCTGGGATCGGAGGGAATCTACTTCCTGGTTCTTCTTCCCGATCTCCTTACCCAAGCGCTGAATCCTTTCCCGGATCATGGTCTGGTTCACCAGACACTCCACGTTTAAGCTCATGGTCCGAGTCAATATGTCGTCGAGACCATTCAGGATAGCTGTCCCGATCCTCGGAAAGAAGATGGTAGACCCGGTGACTTTGGCGAAATCGAGTTCTCCTTGACACCGATTATTCCTCAAGCGATCGATCAAGATTTGAGCGCCCGAGAAGAGGTCCTCCTGAAGCTTGAGTAGGCCCCCTTCCCGCTTGGAACAAGCTGCAAGAGTCGGAGGTCGCTCCTCCGATCTAGGAGGAGATCGGGTAGCTTCAGTGGTCGGCGGACCCGTAGGTTGGGGAGGATCACTTTGTATCTCCCCAGGTTCGTGACCGGGCGTTTGGAGTCGTTCCGAACGCTTTATCTCCTTTATCTTCCGGGAGATCTCTCTCTCCTTCTTCCGCTTCCTTGAACCTCACCACCCGCCATACCGCATAAAGAAAAGGTTAGTGAGATCGCTAAGGTCCCGAGATCCGAGGTATAGAAAATACCGATGCCGAGGTTAGAGAGCGGAAGTTCTCGGTCTTGGCAGTGAGCACCGAACACCAATGGTGCAGCTTCGGCCACCGAATCCAAACAAGAATACTTTTTAGTGGCAGCCTCACTCTTGAGATCCATCACTATCAAACTTTCCTCTTCGCTCGTGGTAATATGGTTCGAAGCAAGGGTCCCCGGTACCACCAAATGCGGGGAAGTCCTCAAAGCGGCTCGGATCTTTGCTCCTCACAATGAAGAAACGATTCTTCCAGTTCTTAAGAGACGAGGCGATCGGAAAAGAGCTCGCAATTAGGCTTCGCTGAAAGAACCAATGGTCATCGTCCTTTCGGTGAGTTAGCCGGCAGCTTGGCGAACACTTTAGCCGTAGGTCCGATTCCCTTAGCTCGGCATAGACCTCGAAAGCTACCAAGATCCGCCACGAGTTGGGGTGAATTTGAACAATGGATGCTCGGTGAAGTTTTAGGACTTCCTTATAGAAATCGTCTAGAGGGAACCTCGACCGCCTTTAATCGTTCCTCATATACCATAACCCTGTCGTTCTCTTCAAAGAAGTGATCGACACGAAGGTCGCCATGGCACTTGATTAGCTCAAACGAATCAGGACAAATATTGTATTCTTGAACAAACGACTGCAGAGCGGATTCTCGAAGAACCGACGGAAGCTCGTCTATGGGAAGGGTCTCTCTCCTTGAAGAAGGGCGCGTACGCCTTAATGGTACGACTACCGACTGGGGCAGGGACCCTAAGGGGTCCAGGTTGCGCGCTTGGCCCGACTGCCTCTTCTTCATCAGACGATGACCAAGAGAACTCAATGGAAGGAGGGCTCGCCGCTCTCTGACCTTCGGCACCGCTCATTTTCAAAAGAAACAAAGAATTTAAACAAAAAAGAAGATCAAAGTCCTTACCAGAGTCTAATCGGCGTCGGAGAAACTGGAGAAAATGAGAGAACTTCGAAGCTATGAGCAGGAGACTGAAAATGGAATGAGAGAACAACTGGCTAACCCTCCCCTATTTATACTAGTCCGAGCATTTAATGCTCGCGAGGTTCTAGGCGGCGCATCGATTGGTGAGACTCGACAGCTGTTCTGACACTTCTCTCAAATATCCGAATGTTCAGAGATCGGTTAATTGGAGATCGGCATAATAAGTTAAATATTTTGAATAAAGGATCAGTTAAGTGTCATTCAGGTAAAGAACCAGATCGGATAAACACGGAGAGATCGGAAAATAATCAATGCAAAAATAAGATGATAACCGACAAAATAAAGTCTTTATTCTCAAAAGATCGGATTACATCATTTGGGCGATCTCTAGGGATCGGACATACAAAGGTCTAGCTACATCATGTGGCCGATCTCTAGAGATCCGATTACATTGAAAGATTACATCATTTGGACGATCTCTAGAGACCGTGAAAATCCTATCTGAAGAGGCTGATCTAAGGATCAGTTTATAACTTATCCCAAGGATACTCCCAGGTGATCTAAGGATCAGTTTATAACTAATCCCAAGGATACTCCCAGGTGATCTAAGGATCAGTTTATAACTGATCCCAAGGGTATTGCCGACCGGAAGCTTAATCCGCTGTCGGAACACCCAATGTGGATCAGAATCGCTGTCGGAACACTCAATGTGATGAGAAGCCGAATGAACTCAGTTGAGCAACTCGAGATCGGTACAACCGAAGCCCGCAATACGGATCGGTCAAATCCAGCTTCTCTCACCATCGCCAATTAGGACCATCCAATCACCGGATCGAATTTTCACGAGGAATAGGGAATTCCATCGGAAGAGGATCAAAACCACGATTGTAGCCTAACTTTCCCTAAGCCTAGAACCAAGAAACAAGGAGAAAGAGAGAAAAATCGAATGAAGGAAATGCCACTATCAACAGGGGTATATATAGGGGAAAATGGGCATTTAATGCTGAGCGGAAAACGAAGCAGACGCTTCGAAAATCGAGATGTAATTAATGCTTGGACCGAATCCAGACTGATCAAGGGATAATAGAGATCGGGAGATAGGAGATCAGTATGAGAGATCGGAATAGGAGCTAGGGGAGGGATCGGAAGACAAAAAGAATAAGACAAATTCCAATAACCGCTGCCGTAATCGTGAGCGAGGTAGTTAAAGCGTGGCGCATTTAAATCTCCACCGCACGCCTAAGAATCGCCCGCACGTCGACAGTGCGGTATGTCATGACATCCAGACATCCCAATCTCCACCGTTGATCTCACTTGTAAGGATGAATCCGGAACCCTTGGATCAAAAGAGAAGATGATAATACCAGCGTTTTTCACTCTCAGCCCTCAGATCATTCCGGACAAGAGGATTCAAGACCGTCGGATTAAAAGAGGAAAAGGACAAATATTTTGAGAAGCGATCTCAGCCATTCGTTTTGATTCTCTTTAATTCCTAAACATCCGATCATGTACTTCAAAATCTTGACCCTCCATCTCCCTCAAAATGAATCTCGACCCTTCATGGGGAGCACCGATTCCTATAAATACTGCATGAAAAACTGCTCAGGACGAAAAAACGAACGGAAAATATAGACAAGAGGTCGCTATTATCGTGGAGGAACTCAAACTTCATTCAGCTTTGTTACTCATTGCTTTGTAGTGATTAAAAGACTTTTGAAACTAGTTTTCAGGAGTGTTTTCTTGGAAAAGGTTTTGAATACTGGAACTCCATATTTCCATTTTGTTCATTATCTGACATCAACTCTCAGGCTGATCAATCCGCCATCTTCATCACTATTTACCATCTCATAGTTATTTCAATATATTTGGCTCCTCACAGGTAAGAGCTCATACTGTTGTTTACGTTTATTTTCCACACTTCCTTTGTTCTTTATACATCTGCAACTTCCTTCAAAGATTATTTTGCACTAGAGAACCTCAAAAGGTGTTATTGTAGGAGTTCATGCTACTGTTTTATTAAGTGTCCACGTTTATTTTCCGCATTTTCCTTGTTTTCTTACATCTGCGATTTTCTTCAAGTTTACTTTCTGCACAAGCAATCCCAAAGAAAGTCACTCTCAAATCATTTTTTTAGTGATCAGTTCATTTTATTGATCTCCGTCATTTCTGAAAACCAGTTTTCTAACTCTTTGTAGTATGTAAATGGTTGGGTAAACGTAGGTAGCTGCAACTTAGAGGTCTCCTTTAAAAAGAGGACCTGAATAACACGTCAGGAAGATAGCCGAACTATTAGGCCGACGTAAACAGCAGTTCGACCAAGATGTCATGAAATGGAATAAGACCAAAGTAAACGAAACAGAGTGGATCGGTCATTAATAGATATTGGTAAAATGACTACATGAAAAGGTCAGTGAATCAAGTCCAGTGTTCCCCGTTCAGCCACAGGATATCCATAAACCTTATCCCCGGCATTTTTGAAGGTCAGAATTCTTAGTTTTAGGTTCTTAAGACCCGTAGCTGTGGTTAAATTTTTAAAGGTCGGAAAAGTCTTTGTCCGAGTCTCATCAAAATAGAAGGGGTCGGAAGAGTCCTTATCCTATCCTTGCCTAAAAGCTTTAAGTCAACTCTTAAAGGAGATCGGAGGAGGGTTCTTATCCGGTCTCCCTTCAAAATTTTGATAAACGTTAAGTAGGGATCGGAAGAGAGTTCTTATCCGGTCTCAACTCAAAACATTAACGAATAACTCTAAAGGAGATCGGAGGAGGGTTCTTATCCGGTCTCCTCTCAAAATTTTAATAAATAACTCTAAAGGAGATCGGAGGAGGGTTCTTATCCGGTCTCCTCCCAAAATTTTAATAAATAACTTAAAAGAGATCGGAGGAGGATTCTTATCCGGTCTCCCTTCAAAATTTTAATAAACATTAAATAGGGATCGGAGGAGAGTTCTTATCCGGTCTCAACCTCAAATTTTAATAAACATCTGAAAGAGATCGGAGGAGAGTTCTTATCCGGTCTCATCCTCAAAACTTCAAATAAATAACTTAAAAGAGACCGGAGGAGGGTTCTTATCCGGTCTCCCCTCAAAATTTTAATGAACAACTTAAAAAAGATCGGAGGAGAGTTCTTATCCGATTCTCACACCCGTTCACTAAGGTTGTCTCATTTACTTATGTATCTGGGTGATCCAAATTTAGTGAAAAATCAAACATTCCTTCCACCAAAAGGATTAACATTGCCGCCTAAGCCCCTCTAACTAATTTGTAAAGGACGCAGAATTAAATCTACTTACCCTTATTAAGGGACGAGGTGGGGTGCCTAACACCTTCCCCACCCGTTTACGGACCCCGAACTTAGAATCTCTGTTTTGAAGTGGTTTCATTTTTAATTTAACTTCTCAAATGGTTTTCTTTAGTTTCCCTCAAAACTAAGGTGGCGACTCCTCACTCTTTCCCACTTCGGTGAGTGATCGTCCGGGCGACCGCAAAATCCCATTGCGACAATAATAATAACATGTAATATGTGATAAGCCCTCGAGAATCTACTGAGAACTTGTGTCATTGAATCCGAGGGGAGATGGGACAGATACGTCCCATTAACAGAATTCGTATACAATAATAAGTTTAAGCTAGCATACAAATAGCACCCTATGAAACATTGTAAGGGAAAAAGTGCAGAACACCAGTACCTTGAACTGCGTTGGGTAAAGATATCTAGACATTGATATAGAGTCTTATAATTATTTTGATATTTTTGTCAGAAAAGAATGATTTAGGTATTTGAAAATATATCTAGAAGTTATAGTGTTATTCCCTCTGAAGCAATAATAGATACCTTCCATTGATGGAGTTTGTGTATAGTGATATTTATTAAATAAGCATGAAGATACCAAGGTATAAGGTCTTGTATGAGATAAATGTAGAAAACCTAGATAAAGGGTAATTTAACAGAGTTGGAATTGGTAAAAGAGACTAAAGGACCAGTAAGAATTCCAATATGAGAAATCAGAGAACTAATGAATAATAGACTTTCATGAGTATAAATAATAAAGGCAAAAGAAAACAATGATGGGAAAGTGAATAGAATTCTGAAATAACGATAAGCTTAGTTGTTTAAATCTGATGAATTTCGAGGACGAAATTTTCATTTTGAGGGGAAGAATTGTAACACCTTCACTTTACGTAGTCCGTACATTCGACTACTCCGGTGACCTACTGTCAGTCCAAACAAGTCAGGATGTCTGGAACTACACTCTAGTGATAATAAACAGACATAAAATGAAAAAATAAATAAAAAAATACAAGAAAAATTAAGGAAAAAATAAAAGAGACGAAATGAAAGTAAGTTAAACAAGCCGGCACCATAGCGTTGGGTGACCGCATTGGGAAGTTACGGCGAAGACCGTTGACTAGCCCTGGACCGCGGGGAACCCTTAGAAATATTTTTAAGACTTAAACAAATATCTATTGAGGTATAATTGACTTAGAAAATATCAAAGAAAATTTTATTAATTAGTACAAAGTAAAACGAAAATTAAAGAAATCGGCTGGTCAAGGAATTAATCGGTAGTACCGAAAAATCAGAAATGCAACCCGAAGAGGGGCATTTTGGTCATTTGACACCTAGTGTTAGCTTTTGACCTAAATGTCTATGAAAATAAAGTGGTATTAAATTTTTAAAATTTCATGAAAAATGAAACTGGAATGAAATGTAATTAAGGGAAATTATGGGGTGTAAATTGCAAATAATGAAAACTTAATTATTTAAGTAATATTTAATTGATTAAGTGGAGGTATAAAAGGCCAAGTGGATAGCATATCCCACTAACACACTCATCTTCATCTTCCTCACCTCATAGCAGAATTCTATTTCTCTCAAATTCTTTAAGGTTACTCCATAGTCAGCCATGAAAGAAGCTTCAATCTACCCATGATCAAGTCACTTTCTCCCTAAGTGTCTTCACTAAATCTTGTCTACACACCATGGGCAACATAAAGACTGCAAAAACGAGAGGGAATTCCATGGATTTGTGAAGCAAAAGTTGAGGTAAGTGCCCATTCTCTTCCCTTGTTTAAGTAAAGTTTATGTTTAGCTTGAGATGAGTTGATTGGTGATGAAAATTGATGAAATTGTTGAGTTATTGGACTGCCTAATTTTAGGCAGCCATGGGGGCCTATATTACTTGAGTATTCTGCGTAATTTACTTTGCTAGAATTGTATTGAATAAATATAGAAGTGCCAAGAATGAATATTGAAGTATTGGGAGGAGGAGGATTGCCAAATTGGGAGTGTAAATTCTCTTATGCAAGTTGTGATTATTGGTAGTGTATAAATTAGGTTATAAGTGTAAAGTTGTGACTCCAATTGGTATGAGGCCAAATGGAGGTGTAACTAGACATAAAATAGGCCAACTTTCATGTAGAAGTGTTGCCCAAATTCTACCTAGAAGTGACCAAAAAGAATGACTAAACCCGAAATTGCATGACATGAAAACCCAGAATTTTGACCATATGAAAAGTAGTCAGTATTTTGGCCATAACTCACTCAAAACAGGTCCAAATGACCTAAAATTTATATGGTTTGGAAGCTTAGACATAGGGCTACAACTTTGGTGAAGACTACCAAGCCTAGAAATGCCAATTACCAAGTTAAAATGATCACCAAAATTGGGTTACAAAAACTGGCCGAATTGACTTTGACCTAAAAATGACCTAAACTTTGCAATATAAGTGCAACTTAATCAGCAATAGTAAAATGACCATAACTTGGTCCATAGAACTCCAAATGACATGAAACCAGTACCAAAATTTCAATAAAAATAGATTTACAATATTAGTAATTTGACCAAAACCCAGAAATCAAGGGAATTAGGTCAACTAACTTGATTAAGTTGGCACACTAAATCTAGAATTAGCACAATTGACCATAAAATCCAGAAAATTCAAATAAGCATATCTCCCATCAAAAGTGTCCAATTTAAATGAGCCATACCAATATGGAAAGCTAAAAAAGAGACCTAAAACATTGTTTTAGACAACTTACTCAAATTATAAATGTATAAGGTTAGAATTTAAGGTTAAGCCATTGACCTAATTGAGGACCATGCCAATATAGGACCTTTGAGTCCAAGTTAACAATTTGTTTGTAAAGAATTCTATAAGACTTGAAAAAATGGTAAGCAAAATTTATGGTTGTCTCTAAGACATAGGGCAACAATACTTATGAAGAATGCTAGACCTCAATGTGATTACAAACAGTCCAAATAAATTAGTAAAATCAGAACTGAAAAGGCCTAAAAAGGAAACTAAAATTTAGATGAGCTATACAACTCCAAATGGAGTGATTCAGAAAGGAAATTAAAGAAGACACAATGAGAAACAATTTAATGAAGAGAAATCTGCTAAATTTACACTGTAGCTTAGTCCAATAGACAGTAAACATTAGCTATGAAATCTGAATAATTGCAATAAAATGTAATAAGCTTTGATATGAAATTGGCAACATATGTCAACATGTGAGGAATGTAAAATGGAATATGTTAGTGACATTAAAACTAATTCACCTAGTGTGCATTAAAGGTTAACATTATAGGTTGACTAATGAAAGGAATAGTATTAATAAAATTTAATTATTGAACCTTATTGTTAGAAACAATTTAAATAAGTACTGAAACACTTTAAATTGTGTGTTTCAGTTAGAAAAGAAACTAGAAAGGGAAAAGACCCACCAAGTCAAGGCCAAGAGGCGATTCATCAGAGGTTTGTGCACAACTAGTTTTTAATTGATTTTATTTTGAAAATTTCATATGACTAAATGACGTATTTTCCTTATTTGTTATGTTTATCAAGTATTGGATTTAATTCAATGATTATTGAAATTATAATAGTATGTATGAATTTAGCTTTGTGAAATGGTATTTCAATAAGTATTAAGCATTGTTGTAGATTGAATAAATTATGTTTTGAAAAATTGTGATAGAATATGTTTTGAATTGTGATGGGCAATTTGCATGAAAAAATAAAAATTTATGTTTTGAATTGTGATGAGCATAAAAATTATTAGATATTGGAATTGATATTGAATTGAATTGTGTTGTGATTTATGCTCACAAAAAGGACAGAGATTCATGATATTGTTTTATATCTCACTGTAGATCCTTGACTAGGTTATGGCTCTTTCGGAAGTTTCATTATTGTGATGTGTACTGTGCACGATGATTCGACCTCCCTGACCACAGGGAGTTAGAATTTGATTCGACCTCCCCGACCATAGGGAGTTAGAATCACCCCGGAGATGGCCCTTTCGGATTAGTCTTGCATAGTTAGTGAGATAAATAATGGTTTTTGAATAGTAAAGAATTTCAATTTCAAATGGGATTTATGATATTGTTTTATATCTCACTATAGACGCTTGACTAGGTTATTGCCCGTCTCTCTCATTTGTTGAGGAGACAATGGAGTTAGCTTTGTTTTAATTATCATGATATGTGCACAGGCTTAGATTCTCCTCTTATTAGAGGTTAGATCTAAGTTTATATGTTATGGCCTTTTCGGAAGTTTCATTATTATGATGTGTACTGTGCACGATAATTCAACATCCTCGATCATAGGGAGTTAGAATCCGATTTGACCTCCCCGACCATAGGGAGTTAGAATCACCCCGGAGATTGCCCTTTTGGATTAGTCTTGCATAGTTAGTGAGATAAAGAATAGTTTTTGAATAGTAAAGAATTTCGATTTCAAATGGAATTTATGCATAATTGATTTTGTTGGAATTAATTTTTATTTCCATGATTGCTGGAATTACTTTAAATGTCCAGTTGTGATTTGATAAATTGAATTTCTTGCTCAAAGTCATTTTAACTAATGATTTATATTATTGGCAATGAAGATTTTGACTTTTGCAATTTTTTTTTGAATTTCGTGACTTTTAAATTAATTGTTATAATTTTGCTAATGTATATTGTACTATATTTTAAATTATAGTTGTGCACCACTGAGTTCACCACTTAGCGATAGCTTTGTATGCTGTCACAGGTGAAAGTAAGGATAGAGCAACTGAATGAGAATTCCTGTAGCTGCGCCTTGAAGACACATTCAGATCATCTCCAGGTATATCATAGATATACCCATGTACATAGGTTTGATGTATGCATGTAATAATGTGTATGTAAATTATTTGAGCAGTTGTATAAAAACTCTTATAAAATATTTTGGTATGTAATTAAATGCAAATTATTGTAATGTAAATTTCAGATTTCATTTACTTGTATAGTTTTGTAATATAAATTTTTTTAGTCTTGTAATCAATGAAATGTTTCTTTTATGATGAGGTTGGTTTGAAAATAAAATGATTTGATTATTGAGATTGAATTATGAGATGAAATGAAATTTATTGGATTGTATTTGAGAAAACATATTGGGAGTGTTTTCCTTTTTAGGTTTGAAGAACTATTTTCTCAAAATACAGCCGGCACTCTGCCGAAATTTTGAAAAATTTTTGTGACACTAGATTTTAATCGATGATTTTATCCATGACCAAAATTTCACTTAAAGGCTTTTTAAGAAATATTCAACGTTCCCTCCACTATTTAATTTCACAAAAATTATTTTAAAATCCCTTGTAGTATATTTAATTGGTTACCAGTAGACGAAGTATGGTTATTCATCAGGTGTACTATGGAATCATGTTACATCTTACGGAGGAGTAAGGTGTGACAAGGTATATGATATAAAATATGAATAAATATTGAAGAAAAATTTATTAAAAATAAATTAAAATAGATGAAAAGAAAACAAAACAAATGAAGTTAAAATTCCATTTATGACATCATAATTATGCACGTAGACTTTTTCGAACCAATCACATGTGGACAACTTCAAGTGTAAAAGTTAAATTAGGGATGAATTGAATTAAAAACACCTTCTTCTTCCTTGGTTCTCATAGTGGCTGAAACCTCTCTCACTCTCCTTCATAGCTCTTCCATCTTCACATCTTCAATTTAGTTGGTTTCCCACCATAAAACTCCTTACTCCTTTCATTAAAATTTCTCCTTGCACCTTGGGGAAGCTTGAGACAGCAAAAAGAAGTGGAAATAAAGAGGTTTGTCAAGCTTTGGTTGGCATACATAAAGGTTAGTGTCAATTACTTCCACTCTCTCCCTAAATTCTTTATTAGGATACTAAATTCAACGAGAAATTGTTGAAATTTAAACAAAATACACATGTTTGAACCTACCTTGAATTTTAGCAGCCATGAAATTATTAGGGTTTTAATGATTTTCTTTGAATTAAATTGGTGTATTGGTTGCCCTTGATGAGAATATAAATATGAGATCTTTGATTTGTTATGTATGGTGATAAATGGAAAATTTGGAATTAGGGTTTAAGCAAAAATTAGGGTTTTGCTCACTTGATGGTGAATTAGTGTTCTAATGGTGAATTATTGACCATTTGAAGTGAATTGACCATAATTTGGAATGAGTTGTGGCAATGGATTAAGAATTGGTATGCTGCCCCAACTGTGCCAGAATTTCTAGACTTGAGTCCAGTGTGTTTGGTCAGCCATAACTTGAATTGTGTAGCTTTAATTGGTGCAAGGCCAATTGGAGGTGAAACTAGGGTCATAATTCCACAACTTTGTTGAAGAAACCTTGCCCAAAAAACCAACTTAGGATGACCTAAAAATTGACCAAATCCGGTTAACTAATTGTAGACCTCATAAAAGTGACATTTGGCCATAACTTTGGGTAGAAAGGTCCAAATGACCTGATTTTTAAACCCATGGAAAGCTAAGAAAATTTAGAACAACTTTCATGGAGAATAGTAACTCATAAATTAGGACACCAAAATTGTCAGAACCAATTTCTACCCAGAAATTCTGGGTTATGGCCAATCCGGCCAGCCATGGGAAAAATGGCATAACTTGAGCTATAAAACTCCAAATAGAGTTATTCAAAAACAAAATTAAAGAAGACTACCCCTCCGTAAGGCATAACATGATCCCGTAGTATACCTAATGAATTACCAACTTTGTCTACTGATAACCCATTAAATACACTACAAGGGATTTTAAAACTTTTCTTACTTCTTTTTACAATGGTGAGCACTATTTTCAGGTGTTAAAAAATTTTTTTGAACTGAAGTGAAACTGTAACACCCCTATGTTCGGTAGTGCGTTCTACTATTCCAGTGACCAGTGTTGTCCGGACAGCTAGGATGCCTAGAACTACACTTCGTTATGAGTGAGGAGGCATAAAATAATGAAATACAAGAAAAGAGAATACAAGAAAAACAAAAGAAAAATAATAGCAAAGAAATGTAACCAAGTTAAGCGAGCCGAGAACCCTGGCGATGGGTGATCGCACCGGGAAGTCACGGCGTGGACCATTGACTAGCCCTGGACCGCGGGAAACCTGGAAAATATTTTTAGGACTTAAATAGACCCCTATTGAAGTATAAATATCATTAGAAATATCAAAGAAAAATTAATTAAATAGTACAAAGAAAAGTGAGAAATCGAAAAACGGACAAGACCCGGTGTTACCAAAAAATCGGGAATGCAACCCGAACAGGGGTATTGTGGTCATTTGACACCCCGAGTTGTCTTTTAACCTAAATGTCCATTGAAAATACATGATATTACACTTGGAAAATATAATGAAAAATTAAATTAGGGGTACCTAATAGAAATAGGAAAAATGGGGTTCAAATTGGGTAATTAACACTTTTCACTTATTAAATCATTAAAAATGGGTGAGTGGAGCACTTTGGGGATTAAATTAACATCATATGGGCAGGTGTACTTCCACTAAACTTCATCTTCTTCATTCCTTTCATCCAAGCCGAAATAAAACCTCAGAAATCCACCATTGCCGAATTTGAGTGAAGCGTCCTAACCTCCTCCATTCCACCTCCAAACACCAAAGCTTCTTTACTAATCTTGATCCCCACCGCACAAGGAAGAAGTAGATACTAATTTCAAGGGAGTTTGGTGAAGATTTAACAAGCCTCATCAATAGGTAAGTTTGTATTTTTTATTGTTGTTTTGTTAAAATTTGTAAGGATGTTATGGGTGTTTGATTTATGGAGAAATTTTTGAGGTTTGATGTTTAAAGGGGGAAGTGTACTTTTGGCAGCCATGGAAACACCTTGAAGACAATTTATTTTTGCTTGTAAATGGTGAATAAAAGGATTGATTAAATGTATATGGTGTAGGAAATTATTTGGGTGATGTATACTTAGTATATGTGAATGTGTATTGAAATTTGAATGCTTGGAAATTATGGGAATGTAATGCATGAAATGGCAGCCTGGTTTGGTGAACCATAAGGATGTTATTTCATGTTTGGGTTATGGAATATTAATGTTGAATTGTGTTGGTTATTATGGCAGTTTGGGTATGTGTGTGATGGTGTGAGGTTGAACATGTAAAAGTGTTATGGATAGGTGATTGAATTGTGGTAAATGAGTTTGACAAATTCTGCACTTTATGGTGTATGTTGAATGTTATTGTAAGCTGCCAAAATGACCAATAATGTGTTGTGAATTATGTTTAGGTCATGGTACAACCAGAATTGGCTTGAATGTTGAGTTTGGTAAGTGTTAAAAGTGATCCTTGATGTGTATGAAGGAAATGCAATAAGGCAGTTTGTGTTTTGAACCTAGAACTTTAAGTGTGTGGCTCCAATTGGTATGAGACCAATTGGAGGTGAAACTAGGCACAAAATGTGCCAACTTTTATGAAGAAAGCTTGCCAAAATTCTGCTTGCAAGGTAGCTTGAAAAATGACCAAATCCGGATTAAGTGCAAATAAGGCCTGAAAAGTTACCATTTGGGCAGCAGTTAGTTTTTAGGCCATAACTCACTCAAAACAGGTCCAATTGACCTGAAATTTTGACCATGAATAGTTAAGACCCATATCTACAAGTCTTATGAAGACACCAAAGCCCAGAAATGACCATAAGCAAGTCAAAAAGCTTGCACAAGTTCGGGTCCAAAAACTGGCCGAACCAAAATTGACCTAAAATGACCAATTTTGGGGCAATTTGACCAGCAATAGTAAAATGACCATAACTTGGTCTACATAATTCAGAATGACCTGAAATTTTGCTCCGCGTGCAATAAGACATAGATCTACAAGTTTGTAGTTTTGACCGAAACCTGAAAAGGGAGGGAACTAGGTCGTCAGGCTAGGTCAAACTTGTATCCCGGAATCCAGTAAATTGCAAGAAAATGCAGTATACACGGAACTGAAATTGGTAACATGTACCAACCCTAAAAGACTATCGAATGTGACATGTTAGTAACACTAAAACCTAATTTACCTAAAACGCATCTAGGGTCGATATATGAGGTTGATTAAGCAAATAATAGCATTCAGTGAATTACTTATCAAGCATTATCATTAGAGACAGTTTAATTTAGTACTGAAAAACTTCATGAAGGAACGGAAGCGTGAAAAACACAAGTTTATACCATTGAATTCAAAAATTTTCACCTAGGGTCACATGCATCATGCAAGATTTATTTTTATCTATTTTATTTCAATGATAAACAACATATTAAAACTCTTTTAATATGTTTTTGGATCTGTATTTGCCATTTAAGATTTTAAAATTAATCAGATTAATTTTAGAACCCTAGATTAAATCAAGAACGATTACACTAACCTCTTGATGCCTTCGCAACGTGTCCGCGCTTTGATATTCGTCTTCAGGACACCAGATGTTGTCCCTCTAGCTTGTCCACACCAAGAACACCTATGGCAGCCCTTGAACAGCTTCTAAAGCCTTTTCTATTAATTAGAAATTCAAGTTCTGCCTTTTAAGAGATTAAAGATGTAAACAGGACACTAGAAACAATTTTTAGTGTTCTTAATTCAAGAGATTTGTCACACCCTACCCCTCTGTAAGGCATAACATGATCCCGTAGTATACCTAATGAATTACCAACTCCGTCTACTGATAACCCATTAAATACACTACAAGGGATTTTCAAAACTTTTCTTACTTCTTTTACAGTGGTGAGCACTATTTACAGGTGTTAAAAACTTTTGAATCAAGTGATAAACCGACACATTTGACTTAATTGGAGTTTCTGTAAAAATTTTGGCAGAGTGCCATCTGTATTTTGGATAAAACAGTTCTTCAGAAAACCTGTAAAAAGCACTTCAATATGTATTTGCAAATCTCAACTCCAATATATTTCTCAATTCAAATCCATAGTGATTTTTCAAAGACTGAGATACAAGAAATATAATACAAAACTATTTAAGTAAATGAAATCTCATATTTACATTCACGATAATTTACATTTAATTACATACCAAAATATTTTACAAGAGTTTCTATACAACTGCTCAAATAATTTACATACATATTATTACATGCATACATCAAAACCTATGTACATGGGTATATCTATGATATACCTGGAGCTGATCTGAATGTATCCTCAAAGCAACTTAATCACTGCTCTATGCTCTTCTTACTGCGATAAAGATGCAAAGCTATCGCTGAGTGGTGAACTCAGTGGTGCACAACTATAATTTAAAACATAGTACAATATACATTGACAAATTTTACAGTAAATAATTTGAGAATCTGAATACTGATCAAATTCCAAAACTCAAAATATTCATTTCCAATAATGTAAATCATTTGTATAAATGACTTGAAGCACAAAATTCAATTTATCAAATCATGACTATCCATTTAAGTAATTCCAACAAAATCAATTATACATAAACCATAATTGAAATCACCATTCCTTACCATTCAAAAGCCATTCTGTATCTCAAAAATCATTATGTATCCCAAAAATCATACTGTATCTCAAAAATCATACTGTATCTCAAAAATCATACTGTATCTCAAAAATCAATCTTTATCTCACTAATATGCAAGACTAATCCGAAAGGGCCATATTCGATGTGATTCTAACTCCCTATGGTCGGGGAGGTCGAATCTGATTCTAACTCCCTATGGTCGGGGAGGTCGAATCATCGTGCACAGTACCATCACAATAATGAATCTTCCGCAAGGGCCATAACGATAAAATAAACTTAGATCTAACCTCAAATCAGAGGAAAATCTAAGCCTGTGCACGTACCATGGTAATCAAAACACAACTCACTCCATTGTCTTCTCAACAAATGAGAGAGACGGGTAATAACCTAGTCAAGCATCTATAGTGAGATATAAAACAATATCACAATCCTTTTAGCGAGCATAAATCACAATATAATTCGATTCAAAGTCAATTCCAATATCCAATAATTTTTATGCTCATCACAATTCAAATAATAAAGTTTTCATTTTTTCCATGAATATTACCATCACAATTCAAAACATATTCTATCACAATTTTCCAAAACATAATTTACTTAATCCATAACAATGCTTAATACTTATGGAAATACCATTTCACAAAGCCAAATTCATACATACAATAACAATTTTCAATAATCATGGAATTAAATCCAATGCTTGTTAAACATAATTCATAAGAAAAATATATCATTTAATCATATGAAATATTCAAAACAAAATCAGTTAAAAACTAGTTGTGCACAAACCTCTGATGACTGTCTCCCTGATCTGGACTCAGTGTTTCCTTCCCTTTTCCTGAGTCTTTGGTAACTTTGATTGTAACTTGCTAAACCTTCACCAAACTTCTCAAATTTGGTATCAATCTCTTCCTTGTGATGAGTAGACAAAGTTTCATGAAGGAAGGTGTGGGAAAAGGAGGCTTGATCATGGGGTTGTGAAGGGTTGAAGGTGGGCGGCCATGGGAGATTTCTCTCACCTTCACTTCGGCATGTTTGAATGCTTTGGAGAAAATGAATATTTCTGCTGGTTTAGTGGAGTTACAGCTGCCCTATTATGTGTTTATTTTATGCATTAGTGGTCCACTCATAAATTTAATCATATTATAAACTTAACTCCCACTTATTCCACATTTAACCCATGATTTTAGCTATTTTCTTTAGGTACCACCAAATTAATTTTTCATTTTATTTTCTAAGTGTAATACTATTTATTTTTAATGGACATTTAGGTCAAAAGATAATTCGGGATGTCAAATGACCATAATGCCCCTGTTCGGGTGGCATTCCCGATTTTTCGGTATTACCGGGTTTTGTCTGTTTTTCGATTTCTCACTTTTCTTTGTACTAATTATTTAATTTTTCTTTGATCTTTCTAATGATATTTATACTTCAATAAATATTTATTGGAGTCCTAAAAATATTTTCCAGGGTTCCCCGCAGTCCAGGGCTAGTCAACGGTCCACGCCGTGACTTCCCGGTGCGGTCACCCATCGCTAGGTTTCTCGGCTCGCTTAACTTGGTTACATTTCTTTGCTATTATTTTTCCTTTGTTTTTCTTGTATTTTCTTTTCTTGTATTTTATTATTTTATGTCTCCTCACTCACATTGAAGTGTGGTTCTAGGCATCCTAGCTTTCCGGACAACACTGGTCACCGGAACAGCAGAACGCACTACCGAACTTAGGGGTGTTACAAGATTGATGGCTAATCTCTTTGAATTGATGAGAGATGAAGAAGAATAGAGGGAGGGCTGCAAAATGGCGTGACAAAGGAGTGTGGCTGCTGGTTGTATTTTATTTTCTCATAACAACACTTAAATAGCTAGGTTAACACATTAAACCCTTGCCATATGTCACCCTTTGATTAGCTCTAGGTTTAAGTGACCCAATCACATTGTGCCAAGTGTCAAACCTATATTTAATCTTGATTTTAATCATCTTACATCATTAAAAAACATTTGGCAAGCTTATGTGTTATGCCATGTGCCACCATCTCATGGTGCCACGTGTCACACTACAAAATGACCAAAATGCCCCTGTGTCTTAATTTTGAGTTCTTAACCCAAAATAATTATTTTCTTCTTCTAATTAATTTATATCAAATATAAATTAATTAATTAATCTCTATTAATTAATTTCTCATTAATTAAATTCATATTTAAACACTTTAAATATAAATTTAACTTATATTATACATCCAATAATCTAGATTTGGTTTTAAGTCATGCTAGGGACTTTGCAATCTAATTGCAAACCAAACCTATTTAATTAATCAATTTAAACTCTTTAATTAATTAATTAAATCATATTTAATTAGGTGATAACTTGTGTATGTGTGTGACTTACTAGGCTCATCACTAATTGGCAATGAGACATGATATCAACTCTTAATATCATCAGAACTCTTTCTTACCATAAATGATTTCTCTAAATCATTTTATGAACCTCATAGACCATGGTTAACACCTAGCATAGCATGCCATAGCCACCCAATTAGTAATAAGGTTTACCTTAAATGAACCTATAATCATATGTTACCATGCACTAGAATCTCTCTCATACAAAATCCCAACTCAAGCCGAGTCATGGCTTATGTCAAACTCCATTTGCTATGAATATTATGTTCTCTTTTAATTCCAGTTCTTGATTAAAAGATTTTCTCATCGAAACTCTTTCTCAATAAATCCATCTGTCTGCCAGAACTTGAAACATCAAGAACAATTAAATGAACATAGGATTTTATCTCTATTTACTTAGAGGAACATATTCCATCTTGATCAACACCTACCTCCATATATAACTAGTAGGAGCCAACACATGCCCATATACCCATACACAGTACAAGTATGAAAGCAGTATCAAACTCAAACTACCTATATACAAGATAATCGTGCTATCTCAGTCTAAAGATTATATGCACCGATATGATTTATGACAAAACATTGACAAGAATAAACTCCATGTGCTTGTCATAAGTGTCACTGGTGCGGCCTACTTATCATTTATAAGTGCCTATCATGTTTGTTATATGGCATGAGACTCACCATTCCATCTTATTTATATCTCATATAAATAACTTGGGAACAAACATGAATACAATCTTTCTGGATAAGTCATGTCCTTATTATGAAGTATCCTCAATTGTGAACCTATTTATGATACTTCGTGCTAGAAATATTGTCACTCATATTCTTAACAACTTAAGAATAATATTTCTAACAAAATATCAATGGACCTTTTCTATTACACATAAATATATTATGTAAACGGAAAAGTGGAAATGCCTTTTATTAATAAAAATATGTACAAGATACATACTAAATGATATGCTCTAGGGCATACTACTAACAATCTCCCACTAGCACTAGAGCCATTCATTACAATATCTTAGACCTATCTTCTCAAGATGTCAATCTAACTGAGTCTGTGACATAGGCTTAGTGAATGGATCAGCTGGATTTTCAGCTGATGCTATTTTCTGCATGGCTACATCACCTCGCCCAACTATTTCTCTGATAATGTGGTAGCGCCTTTCTATGTGTTTGGATTTCTGGTGAGACCTTGGTTCCTTAGCTCAGATGATCGCTCCATTATTGTCACGGTGTAGTGGAACCACGACTCAATGGAAGGAACTACTGTAAGTTCTGTCACAAACTTCTTTATCCAAACAGCCTTCCTTTGCAAAGATCTCGATGCAAAGAATATACTCGGCTTCGTAGTGGAATCTGCAATCGTGCTCGCTTGGAACTCTTCCAACCGATCGCACCTCCATTACAAATGAACACATATCCGAGGTAGACTTTCTATCATCGATATCGATTGGAAATCGTAATCGGTATAACCATCCAATTGCAAGTCTCCACCTCCATAAATCAAGAATAAATCCTTAGTTCTTCTCAAGTACTTAAGGATATTCTTGTGACTATCGATGTTCCAAACTGGATTGGATTGATACCGCTAGTCAAACTAACAAAGATATGCGATATCTGGCCTAGTACACAACATTGCATATATTAAACTTCCAATAGCCGAAGCATATGGAATCCTGACCATCTTATCTCTTTCTTCAGGTGTCTTTGGAGACATCTCTTTAGAAAGATGGATACCATGTCTCACTGGTAACAATCCTCTCTTGGAATCAAGCATGTTAAACCTCTTTAACACCTTTTCCAAGTATATACTTTGGGATAAACCAATTATTCTTTTCGCTCTATCTCTATAGATGCGAATCCCAAGAATATAGGTTGCCTCCCCTAAGTCTTTCATGGAGAATGTATTTGACAACCATACCTTTATAGTCGTCAACATACCTGTGTCATTACCCATCAACAGTATGTCATCCACATATAAGACAAGGAAAGTGATAGCACTGTCACTAACCTTCTTATATACACATGGCTCATCCTCATTTTTGATAAAACCAAAGGATTTAATGGCTTCATCAAAATGAATGTTCCAACTCCTCGAAGCTTGTTTCAACCCATAAATGGATCGCTTTAGCTTGCATACCTTGGAACCATCTTGGGATTCAAATCCCTTAGGTTGTTCCATGAAAATGTTTTCTTCAATGTATCCATTGAGAAAAGCGGTTTTGACATCCATCTGCCAAATCTCATAATCATAGTACGCAGCTATTGCTAATAAAATCCTAATTGATTTAAGCATGGCAACAAAGCAGAAAGTCTCCTCATAGTCGATTCCTTGCCTTTGGCGAAACCCTTTCGCTACTAGCCTTGCCTTATAGGTCTCTACCTTTCCATCGAACCAATTTTCTTCTTGAAAACCCATTTGTTCCCTATAGGTATAATACCTTGGTGGGTCAACAAGATCCCAAACTTGATTCTTATACATGGAATCAATCTCGGATTTCATAGCATCAATCCATTTTGAAGAGTCTATATCTGATATAGCTTCTTCATAGGTAAGTGGATCATCTCCATGATCTACTTCTTCATGAGTAGATAACTCTTGTTCTTCTTCATGAAGAAAACCATATCTCAGGTGGGTGAGATACCGGTTGTTCTACGAGGAACAGTGTTGATGTTTCATCAACGGGTATTGGTTGACTAGATGGATCTATATCCATCGATGCATTGGTTGGTCAGAATTCTCCAATTCTAACTCTATTTGCCTTCCTTTGCCTCCTTCTTGAACAAACTGTTGTTCAAGAAATGTGACATCTCTACTTATCACAACCTTTTGTGAAGTAGGCAAATAAAAATAATATCCAAAACTATCTTTTGGATATCCAACAAATCGACCTTTTTCTGATCTGGTCTCCAATTTATCAGTGTTCAGCTTTTTGATATAAGCTGGACAACCCCAAATCTTAACATGCTTAAGAATTGGTTTTCTTCCATGCCATATCTCATAAGGTGTGGAAGAAACTGATTTTGATGGAATCCTATTCAGAATATACAAAGCTGATTCTAATGCAAATCCCCAAAAGGAGATTGGCATATCAGTATAGCTCATCATACTACGTACCATATCCAATAGGGTACGATTTCTCCTATCAGATACACCATTCACCGTATGGCGTTCTGGAGGAGTCACCGAGAAACAATGCCATGCTCTCTCAAGTATTCATCAAATTCAGTACTCAAATATTCACCTCCACGATCTGATCGAAGAGCTTTAATATTCTTTCCTGTTTGATTTTCTACTTCAGATTTAAATTCTTTGAACTTTTCAAAAGATTCATGTTTGTATTTCATCAAATACAAATACCCAAACCTTGATTTATCATCAGTAAAGGTAATAAAATAATGAAAACCCCCTCTAGCCATTTCTTTAAATGGACCACATACATCACTATGTATTAGCTCCAAAATATTTTCAGCTCTTAGCCCCTGTCTAACAAAGGGTGATCTAGTCATTTTGCCCTAAAGGCAAGATTCACATGTTGGAGTAGGCTCAGAGCCCAATGAGGATAGAATCCCCATTTTCTCCAGTTTTGCAATCCTATCTTCTGCAACATGACATAACCTTAAGTGCCAAATATATTTTGAACTTGAGTTGGTTTTCACCATGGCATTGCATTCTTTTAGATCACTTGCATTCAATTTGTGTTTGTCATTATTATCCAAATAATAAAGACCATCATTCATATAACCCGAACCAATATATTTATTTTTAAAATAAATATTGCAAACATCATCAGTGAACTGAAATTCATAGCCATTTCTAGTCAAATTAGATATAGAAATGATGTTCTTAAAAGCATCAGGTACATATAAAATATTATCCAAACACAAAACATGTCCAAACATGTAAAAAGATTTAGATCCTATGGCTAAAGCTTCAACAGTTGAGCCATTGCCAATCCGGACTCTAACATCTTGAGAACGCAAGCTGCTACTATTTGCTAGTTCCTGCATATCATTAGAAATGTGAGAAGCGGCACGATGATCTAAAACCCAAGTTGTAGATGAACTATGAGTATCAGAATCTAAATAACAAGATATGGACATACCTTCCGAAGGTGTATCCTTCTTGTCCTTCAGAGAAGCAAGATACTCTGGGCAGTTCCTTTTCCAGTGCCCATCCTTTTGGCAGTGGAAACACTTTCCTTTGCCACCATCAGCTTTAGTCTTCCTTTTCTGTTTAGCTATTTTCTTGGAGGGACCAGGAATCTGAGGTTTCTTTTTCTTATTGTCCTTCTTCTTGTTGGACTTTCCAGTAGAAGAAGATGCAACCAAAGCTACCTCTTTTCCTTTATTGCCTGGCATATTCTTTTGGGCAATAACCAGCATGTTGAGTAAACCAGCTAAGGTGCATTCCTGTTTAGTCATATGGAAATTTGTCACAAAATTCCCAAAAGACTCAGGAAGGGACTGAAGGATCAAATCCGTCTGTAGTTGGAAATCCATGTTGAAGTCAAGATGTTCCAACTGCTCAATCAGCTGAATCATCTTGTGGACATGATCCCCAACATTCTGTCCCTCAGACATCCTCATACGGAATAGCTGTCTAGATATCTCATACCTAGCATTCCTGCTGTGCTCACCATACAACTCTTGTAGGTGAAGGAGGATCTCACTCGCGCTTTGCATGTTCTCATGTTGCTTCTATAACTCATTACTCATGGAAGCAAGCATGTAACACTTAGCTCTCATATCATGCTCCTTCCACTTGTCCAAAGTTTCATGTTCCTCTTGTGTGGCCTCTGGAGGTAAGGGACCAGGAACATTTGAATCTACAACATATCCTATATGTTCAAGGTTCAGGACAAGTTTCAAATTTCTTAGCCAATCAGACAGATTAGGTCCTGTCAACCTATTGTGATCAAGTATGCTTGCAAGGATATTGGATGGTGGTGGTTGTTTTGTGCTCATTTTTATCAGAAAATTAACTGCAGAAAATAACCAGATTAATTAGTAAATGTATCATGTAATTAACCAAAATGATTATGGTCTTTTAATCAAATTGGTCCTCCCACTAACTTAGCGAATCCTACACTTCCAAAGTAGAAAACGGAAATCCTAGTTGGATGGATTTCTAGTGGGTGATTGAATTCTTATAATTCTATTGATCATCCTCAGGTACATCCATTATTGGAATTACAATAAACTATAAGTGAGCAACTCTTTGCCCATCACATCTCATGTGAGGTTCAATCCTTTACCTAGCCCCTAATGCTCAAAATCTCAGGTACATCAATTATTGACTTATCTTGCATTAGTTAAGTTGATCCCATTGAGCCAGTAATTATGCAAATAATTTTAATGTCCTCAGGTACATCCAATATTGGCCACTAAACCATTTACATATTTACAACATCTCATGCTTAACAATTATTCTTAAGAAAATCTCTTAAATAAATTGCATCTTATGCAACTATTTAAAATTTCTTAAAATAATTGCCCCAATGGAGGGCCTATGTTATAATTACTTTAATTATAGCATTTCCAACTTAATCATTTGTTTGGAAGATTTTATGGTCATTATATTTACTATTAAGGTCTCACTTTGCACATTATCCATTTAGCATGCATATATCATATAATTGCATACATTCCCATACATCTCATGCATTCATGGATAAGCGAAATATGGTATGATCATGGACTTTCTAAGGGATTCAATTCGAGCCACCAAGAATTGAATCGGGGCATTCCTAGGTGCATTTTATTCATTCATTTTACAAGAGTTGCTGAAGGAGTACATAATCAACACTTGATCTTGAATTCCTCCCACGGTCCCACCAATGCTCTTGACCTCCTTGAACTTCTTGCAATCCAATATTACATAGTAATCCTTGGCATACCAAGGCGAATTTACAAGAACTTAAATAAATGAAATTACAACCCAAAAATTATTACAAACTTAATAATACATGCCCAAAATAAATTAAAATAAATTAATTAATTTACAATCCCAAAGAAACATAAAAGAAATAAATCCAATCACATTGGTCTTTTATAGTCCATGATCATCCATCATGCATATCACTATTTAACAATTAAATAAAACATACATACTTAAATTAAATTGAATATCTCATATTCAACTTAAAATCCAGATTTGAATATGATTCAAATAAATTTAAAAATTCAGATTTGAATCTCATTCAAACAAATTTAAAAATTCAGATTTGAATCACATTCAAACAACTTCAAAAATTCAGATTTGAATCACATTCAAACATTTTTTAAAAAATCAGATTTGAATCACATTCAAACATTTTTTAAAAAATCAAATCTGAATTTTATTCAATCAATTTTAAAAAATCAGATTTAAATATGATTCAAACAACTTTAAAAATTCAGATTTGAATCACATTCAAACAATTTTTAAAATTCTGATTTGAATCATAATTTAATTGTGTGATAAAAACTACTAATTAAACACTTTAATTAGTCAAAGAATAGGCCTTAGATCATACAACAATTGCAGAATTAAAAGCCAAACCTTAAACCACCCATGGAAGCCAAACCATGCGCACCATTGATGGTGTTTTTTCAAGTATGCCGCCAACTTGCTTTGCAACCAGCAATGAACTTTTGATCTCATGATCAAACACACAATTAAATCATATAATCAACAATCTAAATGGCAAATATAGTGGCTCTGATACCAATTGAAGGAACGGAAGCGTGAAAAACACAAGTTTATACCATTGAATTCAAAAATTTTTACCTAGGGTCACATGCATCATGCAAGATTTATTTTTATCTATTTGATTTCAATGATAAACAATATTTTAAAACTCTTTTAATATGTTTTTGGATCTTTATTTGCCATTTAAGATTTTAAAATTAATCAGATTAATTTTAGAACCCTAGATTAAATCAAGAACGATTAAACTAACCTCTTGATGCAACTGCAGCGTCTGCGCCTTTGAGATTCGTCTTCAGGACACCAGATGTTGTCCCTCTAGCTTGTCCACACCAAGAACACCTATGGCAGCCCTTGAACAGCTTCTAAAGCCTTTTCTATTAATTAGAAATTCAAGTTCTGCCTTTTAAGAGATTAAAGATGTAAACAGGACACTAGAAACAATTTCTAGTGTTCTTAATACAAGAGATTGATGGCTAATCTCTTTGAATTGATGAGAGATGAAGAAGAATAGAGGGAGGGCTGAAAAATGGCGTGACAAAGGAGTGTGGCTGCTGGTTGTATTTTATTTTCTCATAACAACACTTAAATAGCTAGGTTAACACATTAAACCCTTGCCACATGTCACCCTTTGATTAGCTCTAGGTTTAAGTGACCCAATCACATTGTGCCAAGTGTCAAACCTATATTTAATCTTGATTTTAATCATCTTACATCATTAAAAAACATTTGGCAAGCTTATGTGTTATGCCATGTGTCACCATCTCATGATGCCACGTGTCACACTGCAAAATGACCAAAATGCCCCTGTGTCTTAATTTTGAGTTCTTAACCCAAAATAATTATTTTCTTCTTCTAATTAATTTATATCAAATATAAATTAATTAATTAATCTCTATTAATTAATTTCTCATTAATTAAATTCATATTTAAACACTTTAAATATAAATTTAACTTATATTATACATCCAATAATCTAGATTTGGTTTCAAGTCATGCTAGGGACTTTGCAATCTAATTGCAAACCAAACCTATTTAATTAATCAATTTAAACTCTTTAATTAATTAATTAAATCATATTTAATTAGGTGATAACTTGTGTATGTGTGTGACTTACTAGGCTCATCACTAATTGGCAATGAGACATGATATCAACTCTTAATATCATCAGAACTCTTTCTTACCATAAATGATTTCTCTAAATCATTTTATGAACCTCATAGACCATGGTTAACACCTAGCATAGCATGCCATAGCCACCCAATTAGTAATAAGGTTTACCTTAAATGAACCTATAATCATATGTTACCATGCACTAGAATCTCTCTGTTACAAAATCCCAACTCAAGCTGGAGTCATGGCTTATGTCAAACTCCATTTGCTATGAATATTATGTTCTCTTTTAATTCCAGTTCTTGATTAAAAAGATTTTCTCATCAGAAACTCTTTTCTGAATAAATCTATCTGTCCTGGCCAGGAACTTGAAACATCAAGAACAATTAAATGAACATAGGATTTTATCTCTATTTACTTAGAGGAACATATTCCATCTTGATCAACACCTACCTCCATATATAACTAGTAGGAGCCAACACATGCCCATATACCCATACACAGTACAAGTATGAAAGCAGTATCAAACTCAAACTACCTATATACAAGATAACTGTGCTATCTCAGGTCTAAAGATTATATGCACTAATATGATTTATGACAAAACATTGACAAGAATAAACTCCATGTGCTTGTCATAAGTGTCACTGGTGCGGCCTACTTATCATTTATAAGTGCCTATCATGTTTGTTATATGGCATGAGACTCACCATTCCATCTTATTTATATCTCATATAAATAACTTGGGAACAAACATGAATACAATCTTTCTGGATAAGTCATGTCCTTATTATGAAGTATCCTCGATTGTGAACCTATTTATGATACTTCGTGCTAGAAATATTGTCACTCATATTCTTAACAACTTAAGAATAATATTTCTAACAAAATATCAATGGACCTTTTCTATTACACATAAATATATTATGTAAACGGAAAAGTGGAAATGCCTTTTATTAATAAAAATATGTACAAGATACATACTAAATGATATGCTCTAGGGCATACTACTAACACTTCAAATTGTGTTTCTCAGTTAGCAAAGACTCAGGGAAAGGGAAGGAAACACCGAGTCAAGGCCAGGAGACAGTTATCAGAGGTTTGTGCACAACAGCTAATTCTTTTGAATTTTTCAATTGAAATGAATTATGACTATTTGTACATTATTATTTTAAATTGTGAAAATGTGTTTGAATGAATATTTATTGCTTGAAAAGCATTATAAATGGTTTGAAACTGTGAAAAATTGTTTGAATGATATTGATGGATACTTATTGATTGAAAAGCATTGGAAATGATTTGAAACCACAACTATCATGTATATTGATTGTATTCCTCGCTAGCTTGTCTAGTGGGACGAATTGAATTCCCTCTCTGGCTGAAGTGTTGAGGTGTGTGCCAATTGAGGACGAATCGAATGAGTACTCATATTTTTACTAGCTAGCTATGTTATTCCTCATTAGCCATCGGCTTCTGTGACGAATTGAATACCTCATTAGCCATCGGCTGTTGGGATGAATTGAACTTTGGAACATGATTTTAAGCTGTGTGTGATTTATTGATACGTATTTTAAGATTGTGAAATGGAGTTTAAATTCTTATTGACATTCACTGTCTTCTGAATTTAACTATGTTTTGATTACCAAGATTTATTGTGATATTGTGTTAAATTCCTTATGACATTCATTGTCTTGAATTTAACTATGGTTTTATGTATCCACTACTTATATGATTTATAATTTGTGATTTAAAGTTGTATTTGGTTAATGTTGTGCACCACTAAGACATTGTCTCAGCGATAGCTTTTTATTGCTATCGCAGGTAGACAGACGGACAGGGCAGCAGACTAGGCTGCTAGTACATCCAGGGAAAGATTATCGGGTATAATGAGTATACCACATTTTGCATTTTATACTGTAATGTATGACCACTGTATGTACATATTGTTCTTGGTTTTGAGCAGTTGTAAATTAAAATTGTACATTAAAGTTGTAACATAAATTATGAGTTATTTTGACTTGTAAAAATTGTATTATATTTCTTGTATCTCAGTATTTGAAAAATTATTGTGGATTTGTGTTGAATTATGTTGGAGTTTGAGATTGAGAAAAATATTGAAGTGCATTCTACAAGTTTTTGAAGAATTGTTTTATCCAAATTACAGAGGGCATTCTGCCAAAATTTTTACAGAAATTACTAATAGTCTAAATGTGTTAGCTAATTCACTTCAGTTCAAAAAGGTTTTTAACACCTGTAAATAGTGCTCACCACTGTAAAAGAAGTAAGAAAAGTTTTAAAAATCCCTTGTAGTGTATTTAATGGGTTATTAGTAGGCGAAGTTGGTAATTCATTAGGTATACTATGGGATCATGTTATGCCTTACAGAGGGGTAGGGTGTGACATGTTTTAAGTGGTATCAGAGCTTAGTTTTTAAATTCTGTTTTTACCTATTACTTGAATATTCTTTCTTCATAGTACAACTGCTTAATATCATTGTTTGATACATACAGTACATTACATTATAAATAGGCACTAACGGGAGGAAATCTCCTTGTGTTATTTGTTCAAGAGATCTAAGATCCTCGCATTGACTATGGAAGAGGGTGATCGTTCAGTCGATCAATCTATTGAGGCTGAGGTGCAAGGGGATGCCCCAGGCCTACACAATGTCAGTGGTTTAGCGGCACGAGCAAAGACTGCCACGCTTTCCTACTCAGTTCGCTCAGCAGATGGCTGCAATATTCCAACAAATGGCTGGTAATGTGCCTACTCAAGTCCCAATACAGACACCAGTGGTACAACCACAGTCTCCTGCTAGGCAGTATGACAAATTGATGAAATATGGGGCTACAGAGTTCAAGGGGACAGTAGATCCTCTAGAGGCTGAACAGTGGTTAGAAAGGATGGATAGGGTATTCAAGAAACTGAATTGTACGGAGGAGCTCAAATTTGAATACTCAGTATCTTTACTACAGGGGGATGCTTATAACTGGTGGAAAACCATTCCCCATAGTCTGGTAGAACCTGCAGTGTTAACATGGAATGACTTTCTCAGGGAATTTAGACAAAAATATGTCCCTGATGCTTATGTAGACCAGAAGTTGCAAGAGTTCCTAAGTCTGAAACAGGGGAGCAGATCAGTGGCTAAGTATGAAAGAGAATTTTCCCACCTAAGCCATTATGCAGTAAGTTTACTTTCTACCAGCAAGGAGAGATGCAAGAGGTTTGAAACTGGCTTGAAGCCCAGTATCAGATAACAAGTAGTCAGATTCAAACACACTAACTTCTCTGAACTTGTTTCTCAAGCCCTAGAGTTGGAAAGAATTGAGTCTGAAGCAGCTCCTGAGAAAAAGAAATCAGAGAAGACAGAGAAAGAGGGAAAATTAGTATAACAGAGTTCCAGTGGTCCTACTGGAAAGAGGAAGAACCATGGGGGACACAGCAGAGGTGGCAAGAAGTCTGGTGGGGGAAGATATTCAGGACAGAAGCCTCCTCTATCTGGTCAGTAGAGTACCAGAGGTTCCTACCCTCCCCGCCAATGTGAAACTTGTGGAAGAAATCATGGTGGGATATGCTACAAGGCTATTGGAGCCTGTTATAACTGTGGAGGCACAGGATACTTTGCCAAGGACTGCACCAGTAGTCGCAGAGTTGGACCACCTCCTACTACTGCAAAAGGGTTAGTTCAGAGCCCTATCACTAGAAGTTCACAACCACCCAGCAAAGGTAGAGGCAGGGGTAGAGGTAGCCCAGCAGGCAGCCAAGGCACAGTGAAACATTCAGAGCAAGACAGTGCTCCAGTTAGAATCTATGCAATGAGACAGAGGGAAGAGGCTGAGACATCTAATGTTGTGGCTGGTACCTTCTCAACTTTTAATCAAGATGTGTTTGTGTTATTGATCCGGGTTCTACCCATTCTTATGTGAGTGCTAGCATCATTGATTGCATTGCTGTTCCATGTACTAAAATGGACTTTGAAGTGCTAGTAACAAGTTCGCTAGGACAGGAGGTCAGGGTTAATAGAATGTATAGGGATTATCCTTTGGTGATCCAAGGACACACTTTTCTATCTAATTTCATTGAAATGCGCTTCAGAGATTATGATATCTTCTTGGGCATGGATTGGTTAGCCAGGCATCATGCCATGATTGACTGTAGGCTGAAGACAATCACTTTTGGTCTCCCTCAGTACAGTGATGTGGTAATACATGGGGAGAGGCAACTATTGCCATCAAACATCATTTCGGCTGCACTAGCTAGAAAAATGATCAGAAAGGGGTGTGAAGCATACTTGGCACATGTGGTAGACACCCAAGTGGGGAGTCCAGCATTGAAAGACATCCCTACAGTATGTGACTTTCCAGATGTGTTTCCTGATGAATTGCCAGGATTACCTCCGGAAAGAGAAGTGCAGTTTGAAATTAATATTATGCTTGGTATGGATCCAATCTCCATAACACCATATAGAATGGCACTAGCAGAGTTGAAGGAGTTGATGATACAGTTCAAAGAACTACTTGAAAAGGGCTTCATCCACTCTAGTGTGTCACCTTGGGGAGCACCAGTGTTGTTTATTAAGAAGAAAGATGATACTCTCCGCTTATGTATAGACTACCGGCAGTTGAATAAGGTGACAATAAAGAATAGATATCCATTGCCTCGCATTGATGATATGTTTGATCAGTTGAAGGGTGCAGCTGTATTCTCCAAAATTGATTTGCGATCTGGTTATTATCAGTTGAAGGTGCAAGAGCAGAGTATTCCAAAAACTGCTTTCACAACTCGGTATGGCCACTATGAGTTTCTAGTAATGCCATTCGGGTTAACAAATGCTCCAGCTGCTTTTATGGATCTGATGAACACTATCTTCAGACCATATCTTGATCAATTTGTGGTGGTGTTTATTGATGACATTTTGATATATTCGAGGAATGCAGAGGAGCATGATAGACATCTGTGGATTGTACTGTAGACTTTAAGGGAGAAACATCTATACGCTAAATTGTTGAAGTGTGAATTTTGGCTGAAAGAAATCTCCTTTTTAGGACATGTTGTGTCAGCTGAAGGGATTAAGGTAGATTCCAGCAAGGTAGAAGCTATCCTTAATTGGAAGCCACCCAGGAATATCACAGAAGTTCACAGTTTTCTGGGTTTAGCTGGATATTACCATCGGTTTGTGAAAGGGTTTTCTATGTTATCTTCTCCACTGACCAAGCTACTTCGGAAAGATGTAAAATTTCAGTGGACTGATAAATGCTAGCAGAGTTATGATGAGTTGAAGAGGTGTTTGACTGAAGCTCCAATTCTCACTTTACCTACTCCGGGTAAAGAATACACAGTTTATAGTGATGCTTCTCACAATGGGTTAGGCTGTGTACTGATGCAAGATCGGAATGTCATTGCTTATGCATCACGTCAGCTGAAACCGCATGAGAGGAACAATCCAACACATGATCTAGAGCTAGCAGCTATTGTTTTTGCTCTGAAGATCTGGAGACACTATTTGTATGGGGAGAAATGCTACATTTACACAGATCACAAGAGCTTGAAGTATTTAGGCACCCAGAAGGAATTGAATTTGAGGCAGAGGAGATGGTTAGAACTCATTAAAGATTATGATTGCTTAATAGACTATCAGCCAGGGAAAGCAAATGTGGTGGCTGATGCCTTAAGTCGCAAGACTATTGCAAGTTTCAGAGTTTCTCCTTTGTCCATGGTATATGAATTGAAAGCACAGCATGCCAGTTTAGAGATTATTGATGAGGGACAGACAGCAGTTGCATGGCATGTACAGCCAGTATTGATTGATCAAATCAGAATGGCTGCTCAGAGTGATGTTAAATATCAGAAGCTACTGAAAGAAGTCCAGCAGGGCAAGAAACCTGAATTTTCTGTGAGAGATGATGGTTTATTGCTACATCAGGGCAGAATGTGCGTTCCTAGTGATGTGGAATTGAGACAGATCATTATGAAGGAAGCACATGAGTCTCCTTTTGCTATGCACCCTGGTGGAACTAAAATGTATAGAGGGCTGAAAGAGCATTACTGGTGGATGGGTATGAAGAGAGATATAGCTGAATTTGTTTCCAAATGCCTAACTTGTCAGCAAGTAAAGGCAGAATATCAAGTTCCAGCTGGTTTGTTACATCCTTTGTCAGTACCAGAGTGGAAATGGGAACGAATAACTATAGATTTTTTTACAGGACTTCCAAGGACATAGAATAGTCATGATGCAGTATGGGTTATAGTTGACAGATTGACCAAGTCTGCTCACTTTTTGCCAATTCGGATGGATTATAGCCTAGAAAGATTAGCCAGATTGTACATATATGAGATTGTAAAACTGCATGGAGTGCCAGTATCAATTGTGTCTGACAGAGATCCTAGGTTCACTTCTAGATTCTGGGGTAGTCTACAGAGAGCCCTAGGAACTAGATTGAACTTCAAAGACAAAGATTCCACCCACGCATGCATGGCCACCGAAAGGGTTATTCAGATATTGGAGGATATGCTACGGGCTTGTGTGATTGAGTTTGAAGGTAGTTGGGATACACACTTGCCTTTGATTGAGTTTGCTTATAACAACAGCTATCAATTAAGCATTGGGATGCCTCCATATGAAGCTTTGTATGGCAGAAAGTGCAGAACTCCCTTATGTTGGGATGAAGTAGCTGAAAGGAAGATGATTGGGCCAGAAATTGTTCAGCAGACAGAGGAAAAGATCAAATTTATCAGAGCTAGACTCAAGGCTGCATCAGACCGTTAGAAGTCCTATGTTGATATGAAGAGAAGAGATATTGAATATGCAGTGGGTGATAAGGTATTCCTCAAAGTTTCTCCTTGGAAGAGAATTGTGAGATTTGGCAGACAGGAGAAACTGAGTCCTCATTTCATCGGACCATATGAGGTTCTGGAAAGAGTGGGTCCTTTGGCATATCGGTTGGCATTACCTCCAGAGTTAGCAAGGATACACAATGTCTTCCATGTGTCCATGTTAAGGAGGTACAGATCTGACCCATCTCATGTACTATCAATTGAAGAGATTGAAGTAAATCCAGACCTCTCATATGAGGAAGAACCCATAGAAATTTTGGCTTATGATGTGAAGCAGCTGAGGAATAAACAGATACACCTGGTTAAAGTGCCGTGGAACCATCATTCAGGCCAGGAAGCTACTTGGGAACGTGAAGAGGATATGAGGGGACAACACCCACAACTAGTCAGAGACTAATGCCAGGTAAAATTTCGAGATGAAATTTATTTAAGGGGGGGAGAATTGTAACACCCCTATGTTCGGTAGTGCGTTCTACTGTTCCAGTGACCAGTGTTGTCCGGACAGCTAGGATGCCTAGAACTACACTTCGTTATGAGTGAGGAGACATAAAATAATGAAATACAAGAAAAGAGAATACAAGAGAAAAAAGGAAAAATAATAGCAAAGAAATGTAACCAAGTTAAGCGAGCCGAGAACCCTAGCGATGGGTGACCGCACCGGGAAGTCACGGCGTGGACCATTGACTAGCCCTGGACTGCGGGGAACCCTAGAAAATATTTTTAGGACTTAAATAGACCCCTATTGAAGTATAAATATCATTAGAAATATCAAAGAAAAATTAATTAATTAGTACAAAGAAAAGTGAGAAATCGAAAAATGGACAAAACTCGGTGTTCCCGAAAAATCGGGAATGCAACCCGAACAGGGGCATTGTAGTCATTTGACACCCTGAGTTGTCTTTTGACCTAAATGTCCATTGAAAATACATGATATTACACTTGGAAAATATAATGAAAAATTAAATTAGGGGTACCTAATATAAATAGCAAAAATGGGGTTCAAATTGGGTAATTAACACTTTTCACTTATTAAATCATTAAGAATGGGTGAGTGGAGCACTTTGAGGATTAAATTAACATCATATGGGCAGGTGTACTTCCACTAAACTTCATCTTCTTCATTCCTTTCATCCAATCCGAAATGAAACCTTAGAAATCCACCATTGCCGAATTTGAGTGAAGCTTCCTAACCTCCTCCATTCCACCTCCAAACACCAAAGCTTCTTCACTAATCTTGATCCCCACCTCACAAGGAAGAAGTAGATACTAATTCCAAGGGAGTTTGGTGAAGATTTAACAAGCCTCATCAATAGGTAAGTTTGTATTTTTTATTGTTGTCTTGTTAAAGTTTGTAAGGATGTTATAGGGGTTTGATTTATGGAGAAATTTTTGAGGTTTGATGTTTAAAGGGGGAAGTGTACTTTTGGCAGCCATGGAAACACCTTGAAGACAGTCTATTTTTGCTTGTAAATGATGAATAAAAGGATTGATTAAATGTATATGGTGTAGGAAATTATTTGGGTGATGTATACTTAGTATATGTGAATGTGTATTGAAATCTGAATGCTTGGAAATTATGGGAATGTAATGCATGAAATGGCAGCCTGGTTTGGTGAACCATAAGGAAGTTATTTCATGTTTGGATTATGGAATATTAATGTTGAATTGTGTTAGTTATTATGGCAGTTTGGGTATGTGTGTGATGGTGTGAGGTTGAACATGTAAAAGTGTTATGGTTAGGTGATTGAATTGTTGTAAATGAGTTTGACAAATTCTGCACTTTATGGTGTATGTTGAATGTGATTGTAAGCTGCCAAAATGACCAATAATGTGTTGTGAATTATGTTTAGGTCATGGTACAACCAGAATTGGCTTGAATGTTGAGTTTGGTAAGTGTTAAAAGTGATCCTTGATGTGTATGAAGGAAATGCAATAAGGCAGTTTGTGTATTGAGCCTAGAACTTTAAGTGTGTGGCTCCAATTGGTATGAGACCAATTGGAAGTGAAACTAGGCAAAAAATGTGCCAACTTTCATGAAGGAAGCTTGCCAAAATTCTGCTTGCAAGGTAGCTTGAAAAATGACCAAATCCGGATTAAGTGCAAATAAGGCCTGAAAAGTTACCAATTGGGCAGCAGTTAGTTTTTAGGCCATAACTCACTCAAAACAGGTCCAATTGACCTGAAATTTTGACCATGAATAGTTAAGACCCATATCTACAAGTCTTACGAGGACACCAAAGCCTAGAAATGACCATAAGCAAGTCAAAAAGCTTGCACAAGTTCAGGTCCAAAAACTGGCCGAACCAAAATTGACCTAAAATGACCAATTTTGGTGCAATTTGACCAGCAATAGTAAAATGACCATAACTTGGTCTACATAACTCAGAATGACCTGAAATTTTGCCCCACGTACAATAAGACATAGTTCTACAAGTTTGCAGTTTTGACCAAAACCCGAAAACTGAGGGAACTAGGTCGTCCGGCTAGGTCAAACTAGTATCCTGAAATCTAGCAAATAGCAAGAAAATGCAGTATACACGGAACTGAAATTGGTAACATGTACCAACCCTAAAAAACTATCGAATGTGACATGTTAGTAACACTAAAACCTAATTTACCTAAACGCATCGAGGGTCGATATACTAGGTTGATTAAGCAAATAATAGCATTCAGTGAATTACTTATCAAGCATTATCGTTAAAGACAGTTTAATTTAGTACTGAAACACTTCAAATTGTGTTTCTCAGTTAGCAAAGACTCAGGGAAAGGGAAGAAAACACTGAGTCAAGGCTAGGAGACAGTTATTAGAGGTTTGTGTACAATAGCTAATTCTTTTGAATTTTTCAATTGAAATGAATTATGACTATTTGTACATTATTGTTTTAAATTGTGGAAATATGTTTGAATGAATATTTATTGCTTGAAAAGCATTGTAAATGGTTTGAAACTGTGAAAAATTGTTTGAATGATATTGATGGATACTTATTCATTGAAAAGCATTGGAAATGATTTGAAACCACAGCTATCATGTATATTGATTGTATTCCTCGCCAGCTTGTCTAGTGGGACGAATTGAATTCCCTCTCTGGCTGAAGTGTTGAGGTGTGTGCCTGTTGAGGACGAATCGAATGAGTACTCATATTTTTGCTAGCTAGCTATGTTATTCCTCATTAGCCATCGGTTTCTGGGATGAATTGAATACCTCATTAGCCATCGGCTTTTGGGATGAATTGAACTTTGGAACATGATTTTAAGCTGTGTGTGATTTATTGATACGTATTTTAAGATTGTGAAATGGAGTTTAAATTCTTATTGACATTCACTGTCTTCTGAATTTAACTATGTTTTGATTACCGAGATTTATTGTGATATTGTGTTAAATTCCTTATAACATTCATTGTCTTGAATTTAACTATGGTTTTAAGTATCCACTATTTATATGATTTATAATTTGTGATTTAAAGTTGTATTTGGTTAATGTTGTGCACCACTGAGACATTGTCTCAGTGATAGCTTTTCATTCTTTGCCGCAGTAGACAGACAGACAGTGGCAAACAGACTAGGCTGCTAGTACATCCAGCGAGAGATTATCGGGTATAATGAGTATACCACGTTTTGCATTTTGTACTGTAATGTATGACCACTGTATGTACATATTGTTCTTGGTTTTGAGCAGTTGTAAATTAAAATTGTACATTAAAGTTGTAAAATAAATTATGAGTTATTTTGACTTATAAAAATTGTATTATATTTCTTGTATCTCAGTCTTTGAAAAATTATTATGGATTTGTGTTGAATTATGTTGGAGTTTGAGATTGAGAAAAATATTGAAGTGCATTCTACAGGTTTTTGAAGAATTATTTTATCCAAATTACAGAGGGCATTCTGCCAAAATTTTTACAGAAATTACTAATAGTATAAATGTGTTAGCTAATTCACTTCAGTTCAAAAAGGTTTTTAACACCTGTAAATAGTGCTCACCACTGTAAAAGAAGTAAGAAAAGTTTTGAAAATCCCTTGTAGTGTATTTAATGGGTTATCAGTAAGCGAAGTTGGTAATTTATTAGGTATACTACGGGATCATGTTTCCTCAGTTTTCGGGTTTCTATCAAAACTACATACTTGTAGGTCTATGTCTTATTGCATGCAGGGCAAAATTTCAGGTCATTCTGAGTTATGTAGAACAAGTTATGGTCAATCTACCAATGCTCGGCAGAATGTATCAAAATGGTCGCTTTAGGTCATTTTTAGGTCACTTTTGGTTCGGCTAGTTTTTGGACCTGAACTTGTACAAGCTATTTGACTTGCTTATGGTCATTTCTGGGCTTTGGTGTATTCATAAGAATTGTAGATATATGTCTAAACTATTCATGGTAAAAATTTCACGTCAATTGGACCTGTTTTGAGTGAGTTATGGCCAAAACACTAACTACTGCCCAAATGGTCAATTTTCTAGCTTTCAAAGCACTAATTCGGATTTGGTCATTTTTCAAGTCACCTTCTAGGCAGAATTTTGGTAAGCTTCCTTCATGAAAGTTGGCACATTTTGTGCCTAGTTTCACCTCCAATTGGTCTCATACCAATTGGAGTCACACACTTAAGGTTCTAAGCCAAAACACACACTGCCCTGCTACACACTCTTCATCACATACCAAAGGACACATTCAACACTTACCAAGTTACACATCCATGCCAATTCTGGTTTGTACCATAACATAAACACATTTAGCAACTCATTTTTTGTCATTTTGGCAGCTTACAACCATTCTCAATATGCACATTATAGTACAGAATTTTTCAAGTCTAAGTATAAATAATTTAACCACATGACATAGCTCATTTACATGTCCATATTCAAACCTTTATACACATATACATGCTGCCATAACAAGCACCATAATTCAACAATATAATTCCATAAACCAAACCTTTAAACAACATATTTTGATCTACACTTCAAGTTGCCGCTTTGTACATTTCCTCTAATTAGTTTCCAAGCTTCCAAAATCAAGTGTACTATCACACATACATTTAGTATACATTATCTAATTTATTCCTACACACATAAACCCTTACATCAACACTTTAATCTACCATTTACATGTAAGGATAAACTGCTCTTATTGAAGTTCCATGGCTGCCAAAAATGTACCTCTCCCTTAACTCATCAAACTTCAAAAATCCTATCACAAATCAACTACCCATAACATCCATTCAAGGTTTAATGAAACAAGCATAAAAAATACATACTTACCACTTTTGAAATTCTTCAAAACCTCACTAAAACTTGATTTTCTTGCTGCCTATCTACTGTCCAAGTTGTGTAGAACAACTTTAGTGAAGGAAAATGCAAGGAAATAGGCTTGGATCATGGGAGAATGGAGCTTGGCCATGGACGGCCATGGAGGTTTTCTTTAAGAGAATTTTTGGCTGGTTTTTGGCAAGGTTGAATAAGGTGAGTAATCTGTTGTCCACATGCTGATTAAGTATCCACTTTATGGAGTTAGTGGAGCACTATCATCATTTAAATGTTTATTTATTCTAAAGTTTTCATTTTCCCACATTTAACTCCTATCTTTTGCTATTTAATTTAGGTACAACCAATTAAATTTTTCATGACATTTTCTAAGTGTAACATCATTTATTTTTAATGGACATTTAGGTCAAAAGACAACTTGGGATGTCAAATGACCACAATGCCCCTGTTCGGGTTGCATTCCCGATTTTTTAGTAACACCGAGTTTTGTCGTTTTCTCAATTTTCCATTTTTATTTGTACTAATTAATTAATTTTTCTTTGATAATTCTAATGATATTTATACTTCAATAGACATTTATTTAAGTCCTAAAAATATTTTCTAAGGTTCCCCGCGGTCCAAGGCTAGTCAATGGTCCACGCCGCAACTTCCCGGTGCGGTCACCCATCGCTAGGGTTCTCGGCTCATTTAACTTAGTTACATTTCATTGCTATTATTTTTCCTTTGTTTTTCTTGTATTTTATTTTCTTGTATTTTGTTATTTTATGTCTCCTCATCCATAACTAAGTGTATTTGTAGGCATTCTAGCTGTCCGGACAACACTAGTCACCAGAACAGTAGAACACACTACCGAATATAGGGGTGTTACATGACCAAGAACTCATAATGGCCATAGCGGGTTCTAATGGCAGTTTTAGGAATACTCTGCTCTTGTACTTTCAATTGATAATAACCTGACCTCAGGTCAATTTTGGAGAACACAGCTGCACCCCTCTACTGATCAAACAAGTCATCAATGCGGGGCAATGAATATCTATTCTTTATTGTCACCTTATTCAACTGCCGGTAGTCAATACATAAACGGAGAGTGCCATCCTTCTTCTTAACAAACAACACTAGAGCTCCCCAAGGTGACACACAAGGGCGGATAAAGCCCTTGTCAAGCATCTCTTGCAACTGCACTTTTAACTCTTTCAATTATGCTGGAGCCATTCTATATGGTGTTATGGAGATTGGGTCCACACTAGGCATAAAATCAATCTCAAACTGCACTTCTCTTTCTAGAGGTAATCCTGGCAATTCATCAGGAAACACATCCAGAAAGTCACATACCTTAGGGATGTCCCTGAGTGCTGGACTTCCCACTTGGGTGTCTATCACATGTGCCAAGTATGCTTCACACCCCTTTCTGATCATTCTTCTGGCTAGTGCAGCCAAAATGATGTTTGATGGCAGTAACTGCCTCTCCCCATGTATTACCACATCACCATACAGAGGGAGACTAAAAGTGACTGTCTTCAGTCTATAGTCAATCATGGCATGATGCCTGGCTAACCAATCCATACCCAAGATAATATCATAATCTCTAAAGGGCATTTTAATCAATTCTAACAGAAAAACATGTCCTTGGATCACCAAAGGACAGTCTTTGTAGATTCTATTGACCCGAACCTCTTATCCTAATGGACTAGTTACTAGCACTTCAAAACCCATTTTGACACACGGAACAGCAAGTGAACTGACTATGCTAGCACTAAGATATGAGTGGGTTGAACCCGGATCAAACAACACAAATACTTCTTAATCAGAGATAGAGAATGTACCGGCTACCACATCGGAAGTCTCAGCCTCTTCTCGCTGTCTCATCATATAAACCCTGGCTGAAGCACTTCCTTGTCTTGGCCGACCATGATACCATCTGCGGAAGCATTGCCTCTACCTCTGCCTCTTCCTCTGTTAACAGGTTGTGAACCTCTGATAGCAGGACTCTGAATAGACCCTTCTGCAGTTGTAAGAGCTAGCCTAAATCTAGGGGCACTGGTGTAGTCCTTAGCAAGATGGCCCTTGCCTCCACAGTTAAAGCAAGCTCCCGTTGCCCAATAGCATTCTCCCCCATGAACCTTGTCACAAGTCTCACAGGGGCGGGCAAGATATGAACCCCTGGTCGACTGCTGACCAGATCTAAGGGGTCTCTGACCAGAGAATCTGCCCTTTCCAAACCTTCCACCTCGACCTCTGCTAGGTCCCCCAAATTTCTTCTTTTTTCCAGATGTACCACTGGGACTTTATTCTACTGATTTTGCCCCTTTGTCTTTCTCTGATTTCTCAGTCTTTTCTGATTTCTCTTTTACTGGTGTCACTTCTAATTCAATCCTTTCTAGCTCAAGTGCCTGTGAGATGAGTTTAGAGAAGTTACTGTGTCTGAATCCCACTACTTGCATGCTCAAACTGGGCTTCAAACCAGTCTCAAATCTCTTGCACCTTTCCTTGCTGGTAGAAAGGAGACTCCTAGCATAGTGGCTTAAGCGGGAGAACTCTCTCTCATATTGTGCCACTGTTCTGTTACCTTACTTCAAACTCAAAAATTCTTATAGTTTTTAATCCACATATGCATCTGGGACATATTTCTGTCTGAACTCTCTAATGAAGTCATCCCAGGTCAGTACTGGTAGTTCAGCCAAGCTGTGGGGGATGGTCTTCCACCAATCATACGCATCCCCTTATAGCAAAGATACCGAATATTTAAATTTCAGCTCACCTTGGTAGTGTAATTTCATGAATACTTTGTCCATTCTTTCCAGCCATTGCTCTGCCTCTAGTGGGTCTACTGTACCCATAAATTCCGTGGCCCCATACTTCAATAACTTATCATATTATCTGACTGGAGCTTGGGGTTACACCACAGGAGTCTGGGGTGGAGCTTGAGCAGGCATACCCCCAGCCATCTATTGAAACATTGCCACCATCTACTGTGTGAACTGTGCAGGAAACTGCGGCATTTGTGGGGCTAGTGCCACTGACCCACTAACATTTTGTAGAGCTGGGGCTTCCCCTTGTGCCTCAGCTTCAATAGATTGCTCAACTGAGTAATCCCCTTCTTCCTTTTCAAATTGAAGTTGAGATATCTCCTTAACAAATAACACAAGGAGATTCCCTCTGTTAGTTCATATTTATGATGTAATGCATTGTATATAACAAATAAGGACATTGAGCAGTTGTACTTGACAAAGAAAAGACACAAATTCACAAGTTAAAATATACTTTAAAATTTTGCTCTGATACCTCTAAAACATGTCACACCTTATCCCTCTGTAAGGCATAACATGATCCTGTAGAATACCTAATAAACTGCCGAACTTCACCTACTGATAACTTATTAAGTACCCTACAAGGGATCTTAAAATCATTTTCTTACTTTTTAGAAGTGGTGTGTCACACCCTACCCCTCCGTAAGGCATAACATGATCCCGTAGTATACCTAATGAATTACCAAACTTCGTCTACTGATAACCCAATAAATACACTACAAGGGATTTTAAACCTTTTCTTATTTCTTTTTACAGTGGTGAGCACTTTTGATAGGTGTTCATTTTTTTTTAAACTGAAGTGAAGCCAAATAACACATATGAAGTATCAGTAATTTTTGTAAAATTTTTGGCAGAGTGCCATCTGTATTTTGAATAAAATAGTTCTTCAAAAACATGTAAAAAGCACTTCCAATATATTTGTTCAATCCCAAACTCCAATATGGTTCAACACAAATCAATTTCTCAACATTTATCAAACTCAATTCAACATCAATTTCTAGTATTTCCAAAGATAGACTACAAAATGACCAAGTAGTTCAAAAGTCGATATAAGAGAAATTTATTACAACTTTAGTTTACAACTGCTCAAGACCAAGTACACTATATATACATACAGTCACGTACATTTCAACAAAAACTTCAAAAAAAAATAGTATACTCAATATACCCGAAAGAATTCCAAAATGTAGCATAAGTAGCCTACTCTGCTGCTCTGTCTGTCTGTCTACCTGCGATAGCAATGAAAAAGCTATCGCTAAGCTAATATCTCAGTGGTGCACAACATTAAGAAAATGCAATTTAAAACCATAAATCATAAATCATATAAACTGTGGATACTTAAAATCATAGTTAAATTCAAAAGACAGAGAATGTCATAAAAAATTAAACTCCATTTCATAATGTCTCAATGAATATCAATAAATCACACACACAGCTTAATCATGATTCCATAGTCCAATTCATCCCAAAAGCCAATGGCTAATAAGGAATAACATAGCTAGCTAGCAATTATATGAGTACTCATTCTATTCGTCCTCAACTGGCACACACCTCAACACTTCAGCCAGAGAGGGAATTCAAAGCCAATTCATCCCACTAGACAAGCTAGCGAGGAATTCAATCAAATATACATGATAGCTGTGGTTTTAAACCATTTGCAATATTTTCAACCAATAAGTATCCATCAAATATCATTCAAACAAAATTTTTCATAATTTAAGCAATAACATACAAATTGTCATAATTTATTTCTAGTGAAAATTCAAAAGAATAACTATTGTGCACAAACCTCTGATGAGTAGCCACTTGGCCTTGACTCAGTGTTTCTTTCCCCTTTCCTGAGTCTTTGCTAACTGAAAGACACAATTTAAAGTGTTTCAGTACTCAGTTAAATTGTTTCTAACAATAAGGTTCAATAATTAAATTTATTTAATACTATTGCTTTCATTAGTCAACCTATAATGTTGACCTTTGATGCACTCTAGGGGAATAAATTTTAAGGTTACCAATGTCACATTTTATAGTCCTTTAGTGTTGGTATATGTTACCAATTTCATTTTCAAGTGTATTGCATTTTATTGCAATTTATCAGATTTTGGTATGCTGTTTTGACCTAGCCGGATGACCTAGTTTTCTCAATTTCTGGGTTCTGGTCAGAATTGCAAACTTGTAGGTCTATGTCTTAGTGAATTTTTGCCATAAATTTTAGGTCATTTGGAGCTTACTAGACCAAGTTATGATCATTTTACTATTGCTGGACAGATTGCACTAAAATGGCAAACTTAGGTCATTTTTAGGTCATTTCCAATTCTGGCAGTTTTTATACCCAAACTTGTGCAAGCATTTTGACTGGCTTATGGTCATTTCTGGGCTTTGATGTCTTCATAAGAGTTATAGCTCTATATATAAGATTTCCATGGTATAAATTTCAGATCATTTGGACCTGTTTTGAGTGAGTTATGGCTAAAACACTGACTACTGTTCAAATGGTCAATTTTCAAGTTTGCAAAGTCACCAATCCGAATTTGGTCAATTTTCATGTCACTTTCTGGACAGAATTTAGATAGGCTTCCAACATGAAAGTTGGCACATTTTATGCCTAGTTTTACCTCTAATTGGCCTCATACCAATTGGAATCACATAATTCCATTTATAGCCTAAAACACATACTGCCTTTAACACATTTTTGAAGCATCAACCAATCGCACATTCAACTAACCATACTTTACTTCCCTAACCTAATTCTGCATTTGTATCATACCACAACCATTCATCACTTTACATTATAGTCACTTTAGGCAGAATATAACCAATTTACAATGCACCAATTACACTTCCAATTCACAATATCCAATTCTAAACAACATATACACATAACACTCCTAACCATTACATATAGCTTCCATCATCAATTATACAAACTACCCCTACATCATCACCACCAGAATCCATCAATAAGTTTCTTGATATCATACATAATTTCATTGGTTTAAAGGCTACCCAAAATGGCAGTTTACTTAGGTATTGAATTTCCCTTACAAACCTTAATTTCCATTGCTCAATTCACACATACATATAAAATACATTGGCTAAAACATCTTATGACATTAATCAACATGATTTCCCATCAATTACATGTAAAAGCAAGCTAAACACTTTGAACTTCCATGGCTGCCAAAATGGAACACCACCCTAAATCATCAAAACCTCAACATTTCTTCATAAATCAACTCACCACAATACCCACACAAACTTTAACAAAGAAAGGATGAAGAAATGGTTACTTATCTCTTATGGACTTCCTCAAAACTCCACTAAATCTCTTCTTTCTTGTTCCCAAAATGTTGCCCAAGGTGTGTGTGCAAGCTTTAATGAAGAAACTATGGTGAAATGAGGGCTTGAACATGGTTGCATGGTGGTTGAAGTGAGGTTGGCCATGGAGTTTCCATGGGAGTTTTGGGAGAAAGCTCAATTTGGCTTGGAAGAAGAATGAAGAAGATGAAGCTTACTTAGTGGAGAAATCTATCCGCTAATGTTATATTTTAATGTCCATTAACCTCACTTAGTAGAGCACCAAGTTTAGTTAATGATTAATTAATCCAAAGTTTCGAAATTTGTAATTTTATCACCATTTCTTTCACTATTAATGTAATGTACCACAATTTAATTTTTATGACATTTTCAAAGTTAAATATCATTTATTTTTAATGGACATTTAGGTCAAAACGCAACTTGGGGTGTCAAATGACCAAAATGCCCCTCTTCGGGTTGTATTCTGGAGGTAATCCTGGCAATTCATCAGGAAACACATCTAGAAAGTCATATACTGTAGGAATGTCCCTCAATGCTGGGCTCCCCACTTGGGTGTCTACCACATGTGCCAAGTATGCTTCACACCCCTTTCTGATTATTTTTCTGGTTAGTGCAGCCGAAATGATGTTTGATGGCAATAGCTGCCTCTCCCCATGTATTACCAGATCACTCTACTGAGGGAGACCAAAAGTGACTATCTTCAGTCTACAGTCAATCATGGCATGAGGCCTGGCTAACCAATCCATGCCCAATATGATATCATAATCTCTGAAGGGCATTTCAATCAGATCAGACAGAAAAGTATGTCCTTGGATCACCAAAGGACAATCCTTATACATTCTATTGACCCTGACCTCTTGTCCTAGCAGACTTGTTACTAGCACCTCAAAGTTCATTTTTGTACATGAAACAATAATGCAATTAATGATGCTAGCACTCACATAGGAATGGGTAGAACCCGGATCAAATAACACAAACACATTTTGATTAAAAGTTGAGAAGGTATCAGCCACAATATCAGATGTCTCAGCCTCTTCTCTCTGTCTCATTGTATAGACTCTGACTGAAGCACTGCCTTGCTCTGACTGATTCACTGTGCCTTGGCTGCCTGATGGACTATCTCTACCCCTGCCTCTACCTCTGCTAGGTGGTTTTGAACCTCTGGTGGCAGGATTCTGAACTGACCCTTCTGCAGAAGTAGGAGGTGGCCCAACTCTACGGGCACTGGTGCAGTCTTTGGCAAAGTGTCCTGTGCCTCCGTAGTTATAACAGGCTCCTATGGCCTTGTAGCATACCCCACCATGATTTATACCATAAGTTTCACATTGACGAGGAGGGTAGAACTTCTGGTAGTCTGCTGACCAGATGGAGGAGGTCTCTGTCCCAAAAATCTTCCCCTACCAGACTTTTTACCACCCCTGCTTTGTCCCCCAAAATTCTTTCTCTTTCCAGGAGGACCACTGGAACTCTGATCTACTGACTTCCCCTCTTTCTCTTTTTTTGTCTTCTCTGATTTCTTTATCTTTGAGGCCGCTTATGACTCAATACTTTCTAATTCAAGTGCTTGAGAAATGAGCTCAGAGAAGTTATTATGTTTGAATCCGACCACTTATAGTCTAAGACTGGGCTTCAAGCCGGTTTCAAACCTCTTACATCTTTCCCTGCTGGTAGAAAGGAGACTTCCTGCATAGTGGCTCAGGCAGGAAAACACCCTTTCATATTCTGCCACTGATCTACTTCCCTGTTTCACACTTAAGAACTCCTGTAGCTTCTGGTCCACATAGGCATCTGGGACATATTTTTGTCTGAACTCTCGAAGAAAATCATTCCAGGTTAGCACTAGAGGTTCCACCAAACTATGAGGAATGGTTTTCCACCAGTCATATGCATCCCCCTATAGTAGTGACACTGAAATACTCAAATCTGAGCTCCTTTGTACAGTGTAGTTTCTTGAACACCCTATCCATTCTCTCCAATCATTGTTCTACCTCTAGAGGATCTACTGTCCCCTTGAACTCAATAGCCCCATATTTAATCAGCTTATCGTACTGCCTGGCTGAAGGCTGTGGTTGCACCACTGGTGTCTGCAGTGGGGCTTAAGTAGGCATGTTACCAGCCATATGTTGGAACATTGCAACCATCTACTGAGCAAACTAAGCAGGAAACTGCGGTACTGAGGGGACTGGTGCGGCTAATCCACTCACATTGTGAAGAACTGGGCTTCCGCTTGTACCTTAGCCTCTATTGATTGATCAACTGAACGGTCCCCTTCTTCCATAGTCAATTAGAGGATATTATACCTCCTGAATAAATAACACACAGAGATTTCCTCCCATTAGTGCATATCTATAGTGTAATGTACTGTATGTATCAAACCATGACATTGAGCAGTTGTACTATGAAGAAAGAATATTCAAATTACAGGTTAAAACAGAATTTAAAAACTAGCTCTGATACCACTAAAACATGTCACACCCTCCCCCTCCGTAAGGCATAACATGATCCCGTAGTATACCTAATGAATTACCAAACTTCGTCTATTGATAACCCATTAAATACACTACAAGGGATTTTAAACCTTTTCTTATTTCTTTTTACAGTGGTGAGCACTTTTGACAAGTGTTAAATTTTTTTTTTTTAACTAAAGTGAAGCCAAATAACACATATGAAGTATCAGAAATTTTTGTTAAAATTTTGACAGAGTGCCATCTGTATTTTGAATAAAACAGTTCTTCAAAAACCCGTAAAAAACACTTCCAATATATCTGTTCAATCCCAAACTCCAATATGGTTCAACACAAATCAATTTCTCAACATTTATCAAACTCAATTCAACATCAATTTCCAGTATTTCCAAAGATAGACTACAAAATGACTGAGTAGTTCAAAAGCTGATATAAGAGAAATATATTACAACTTTAGTTTACATCTGCTCAAGACCAAGTACACTATATATACATATAGTCACGTACATTACAACAAAAATTACAAAAAAAATGGTATACTCAATATACCCGGAAGAATCCCAAAATGTAGCATAAGCAGCCTACTCTGCTGCTCTGTCTGTCTGTCTACCTGCGATAGCCATGAAAAAACTATCGCTGAGCCAATGTCTCAGTGGTGCACAACATTAAGAAAATGCAATTTAAAACCATAAACCATAAATCATATAAACTGTGGATACTTAAAATCATAGTTAAATTCAAAAGACAGAGAATGTTATAAAGAATTAAACTCCATTTCATAATGTCTCAATGAATACCAATAAATCACACACACAGCTTAATCATGATTCCATAGTCCAATTCATTCCAAAAGCCAATGGCTAATGAGGAATAACATAGCTAGCTAACAATTATATGAGTACTCATTCTATTCGTCCTCAACTGGCACACACTTCAACACTTCAGCCAGAGAGGGAATTTAAAGCCAATTCGTCCCACTAGACAAGCTAGCGAGGAATTCAATCAAATATACATGATAGCTATGGTTTCAAACCATTTAGAATATTTTTTAATCAATAAGTATCCATCAAATATCATTCAAACAAAATTTTTCACAATTTAAGCAATAACATACAAATTGTCATAATTTATTTCTAGTGAAAATTCAAAAGAATAACTGTTGTGCACAAACCTCTGATGTGTAGTCTCTTGGCCTTGAATTAGTGTTTCTTTCCCCTTTCTTGAGTCTTTACTAATTGAAACACATAATTTAAAGTGTTTCAGTACTCAGTTAAATTGTTTCTAACAATAAGGTTCAATAATTAAATTTATTTAATACTTATGCTTTCATTAGTCAACCTATAATATTGACCTTTGATGCACTCTAGGGGAATAAATTTTAATGTTACCAATATGTCACATTCTATAGTCCTTTAGTGTTGGTATATATTACCAATTTCATTTTCAAGTGTATTGTATTTTATTGCAATTTATTAGATTTTGGTATACTGTTTTGATCTAGTCGGATGACCTAGTTCCCTCGGTTTCTGGGTTCTGGTCAGAATTACAAATTTGTAGGTCTATTTCTTAGTGAACTTTTTCCATAAATTAGAATTACTAGACCAAGTTATGGTCATTTTACTATTGCTGGACAGATTGCACTAAAATGGCAAACTTAGGTCATTTTTAGGTCATTTCTGATTCTGGCAGTTTTTATACCCGAACTTGTGCAAGCATTTTGACTTGCTTATGGTCATTCCTGGGCTTTGGTGTCTTCATAAGAGTTGTAGCTCTATGTATAAGCTTTCCATGGTATAAATTTCAGATCATTTGGACCTGTTTTAAGTGAGTTATGGTCAAAATACTAACTGCTGTTCAAATGGTCAATTTTCAGGTTTGCAAAGTCACCAATCCGGATTTGGTCAATTTTCATGTCACTTTCTGGACAGAATTTAGGTAGGCTTCCAACATGAAAGTTGGCACATTGTGTGCCTAGTTTCACCTCCAATTTCCCTCATACAAATTGGAGTTACACAATTCCATTTATAGCCTAAAACACATACTGCCCTTAACACATTTTTGAAGCATCAACCAATCGCACATTCAACTAACCATACTTCACTTCCCTAACCTAATTCTACCTTTGTATCATACCACAACCATTCATCACTTTACATTATAGTCACTTTATGCAGAATAGAACCAATTTACAATGCACCAATTACACTTCCAATTCACAATATCCAATTCTAAACAACATATACACATAACACTCCTAACCATTACGTATAGCTTCCATCATCAATTATACAAACTTCCCCTACATCATCACCACCAGAATCCATCAATAAGTTTCATGATATCATACATAATTTCATGGGTTTAAAGGCTGCCCAAAATGGCAGTTTACTTAGGTATTGAATTTCACTTACAAACTTTAATTTCCATTGCTCAATTCACACATACTCATAAAATACATTGGCTAAAACATCTTATGACATTAATCAACATGATTTCCCATCAATTACATGTAAAAGCAAGATAAACACTTTGAACTTCCATGGCTGCCAAAATGGAACACCACCCTAAATCATCAAAACCTCAACATTTCTTCATAAATCAACTCACCACAACACCCACACAAACTTTAACAAAGAAAGGATGAAGAAATGGTTACTTACCTCTTATGGACTTCCTCAAAACTCCACTAAATCTCTTCTTTCTTATTCCCAAAATGTTGCCCAAGGTGTGTGTGCAAGCTTTAATGAAGAAACTATGGTGAAATGAGGGCTTGAACATGGTTGCATGGTGGTTGAAGTGAGGTTGGCCATGGAGTTTCCATGGGAGTTTTGGGAGAAAGCTCAATTCAGCTTGGAAGAAGAATGAAGAAGATGAAGCTTACTTAGTGGAGAAATCTGTCCACTAATGTTATATTTTAATGTCCATTAACCTCACTTAGTAGAGCACTAAGTTTAGTCAATGATTAATTAATCCAAAGTTTCCAAATTTGTAATTTTGTCACCATTTCTTTCACTATTAATATAATGTACCATAATTTAATTTCTATGACATTTTCAAAGTTTAATATCATTTATTTTTTATGGACATTTAGGTCAAAAGGCAACTCGAGGTGTCAAATGACCAAAATGCCCCTCTTCTGATTGTATTCCTGATTTTTTGGTAACACCGATTTTTATTGGTTTTTCAATTTTTCATTTTTCTTTGTACTAATTAATTTATTTTTCTTTGACATTTCTAATGTCATTTATACTTCAATAGATGTTTAAGTCTTAAAAATATTTCCCAGGGTTCCCCGCAGTCCAGTGCTAGTCAACGGTCCATGCTGTAACTTCCCGATGCAGTCACCCATCGCTACGGTTTTTGGCTCATTTAACTTAGTTACATTTCATTGCTCTTATTTTTCCTTTGTTTTACTTGTATTTTTCTCCATTTCATTTCATTATTTCATGTCTCCTCACTACTATTTAAGTGTAGCTCCAGGCATTCTAGCTGTTCAGACAGACACTGATCACCGAAATAGTAGAATGCACTACCGAATATAGGAGTGTTATATGGTGAGCATTTTCTGATAGGTATTAGAACATTTAATTAGAGTTTGAAAACGAGTTAAGATTTTTGTCCCTTTTTATTTGTCCGCAAATTTTAGAAAAATTTCGGAAGAGTGTCGTCTATATCTCATCAACTCAACAACTTCAACATCCACCACAACAAATTTCAACATCATTTCTCAAATTCTAAAATTCAAATCAATAAATTTCAATTCAATATCATCCAAAATAATACTAAGTAATTTCATTCAAATTAAAACAAAATAATTTCATTCCCTATTTCATTAAAGTTAAAACAATTTACATTCAACAATCCAGAATTTACATTAGAAAAATTCAAACTAATATTATTACAAACTTTATACAACTGCTCATGACCAGTTTTACATGTACGTACATTTACATACATCAAAATAATTATTACAATCAGGGTATAAAATATACCCGATAGAACTTCAGGGAAGGTGGCTCCACAATCCTTAGCAGCTCACTTTGCTGCTCCTCTAGTCTCAATATCTACGACAGCAATAACAGCCATCGCTGAGTACTATGACTCAGTGGTGCACAACATACTAAAATAACATTTATGCAGAACTTAAATCATATTTATTCAAAAATTGAACTGAATATGAGAAATAAATACAAAATATGATTTATATGCATTTAATCCAAATAATTTTATTTCAAAAGTCTCAAAATAAATTTCATAAAAACATACAGTTATATCATGATATTCGCAACAATAATCATGTCAATAGCCAGAGACTTATGAGAAGTCACATCACAAGGCTAGCTAGCTCAAATATATGGGTACCCATTCATTTTCTTCTTCTACTGGCACACACCTCAACACTTTAGCCAGAGAAGGAATCAAAATTCGAAACTAATTTCCCCCACTAGTTATGCTAGTGAGGCATTCAAATATATGGTCATGACACTGTGGTTTCAAAACTGTCTTAGCAATTTATTAAACATTTAATGCCATTTCAAATATATACAAGTAAACTTTCAACAATTTAAGTCAAAAGCATAATACATGTTTCATGCACTTTATAAATGAATTTTAAAGAATATTGATGTTGTGTACAAACCTTATGCAAGTCGCCTCTTGGCCTTGACTAGATGCCTCAGGTTCTTTCCTGGTATTCTTTTCCACTGAAACACACAGTTTCACAGTGTTTCAGTATTACAATTTATCATAAGTCCAAAAATAAATTCAAATCTACTTATACCTAGCTTTAATATGTTAAACTTGATGTTCTTTAAAATTTGTATTTTGGGGTTACTATTCATGATACTATTCAAGTCAATTTATTGACTTTCTAATGCTTAATAGGTATGGGAATTCTAATTTCACCCACATACCACATTTTGGTTACCTAATTTGTTAGTTTTTGTTGTTTTCTCAAAACTCAAGTCTTTTAGGCAAAATTTCAAATTTTCAGTTTTGGTGTCCTATTTTGCACTGTTTCATTGGTCATGTTGCTATTAGAATTTGGCTAAGTTTTCTTCATAGAAATTGTTCCTTATTGTCTTAAATTTATTTCCCATTTTGAATCACTCCATTTGGAGTTTTGTAGCTCAAGTTATAGCCATTTGAACATGGCTGGCCAAATTGGTCTAACCCAGATTTTCTGGGCACTAATTTGGTTCTGGCAGTTTTATGTCACTAAATTTGGGTGGCTAAATAACTTGGTTAAGGGAATAATTTGGACTTGTGTTCTTCATGAAAGTTGTAGGGCTATGTCTCAGCTTTTTACTGGTAAAATTACAGATCATTTGAACCTGCCTAGCCCAAGTTATGGCCAAATGAACAAATACTGGTCATTTGGTCATTTTTGTATAGGTCAGTTTACCTAATCCGGATTTGACCGATTTGTTCACTAAGTTATGGTCACTTTTTGGGCATGATTCCTAAATGAAAAATGTGACATTTTGTGTCTAGTTTCATTCCCAATTGACCTCACACTAATTGGGTTTGTAAATTTTTAGTTTTGGTCCCTGAAAAGGACCTTGGTCATGCTGCCTGCAGAATGACCATAACCAATCCGAATTCAAACTTAATTCCAACACTTCCTACACACCACAATTGGTCATACATGACCATTTTTCAACTCAAGCAAGGTCAAACACATTATTTGGATAATTCTCACATTTTTATCTCCCAAATCCTAGATGCCAAAACCCTAATTTTCATAAAATTCAAATCTAATGCATTCTAAACACCTATCCATAGTCTACATACATAATTCAACTTAAACAACCATTCAAATGCATCAAATTCACTCATTTCAAGCCCTAACCTACTGCTGGCAAAATTTCTATTTGGTCCCCAAGGATAGTTTTCTTTTAATTTTAAGTATATTTCTAAGTTAATTGAACTAAGAACATAAACATTTAACTAAAATATTCAAGTTTAGATTACTAACCTCAACTTTGACTTCCAAATTTTCCAATCTTCAATTCCTTCCTTTTCTTTGTCCTCCAATCTTCTTTTTTACTTGAGTTAGCAAGGTTTTATGAAGAAATTTGAGAGAAATTTGAGGTATGTGCATGGAAATCAAGCTTGAAACCAAGCTTTAATGGAGTTATGTGAGAGAGAGAGCTTTGGGAGAAAGTGTTACGGCTTAAAGAAGAAGAAGACTGAATTTTTTTTTTTTTCTTTTCTTTTATGACTTTTTAAATCTTTAGTAAGATAAAAGTTATCCTAAAATTTAAATTTTTAATTATTAGGTTTATTGCATCATGCATGATGTCACACATGATGTAAATAACCTTTTTCAACTTTTCTTTTTCCTTTTTTTTTCATTTATTTTTTCTTAGTTCTTTAATTTAATTCTTGATCTCAAAATTTTCTTTTTTCTAATTTTATTGGACAGTTAGGTCAGGAGTCAGCTCTAGGGGTAAATTGACCAATTTGCCCCTCGCTGGTTCGATCCGATTTGCTAGTTCTTTGATATTTCTTCTAGATCCCTGACCTAATTACTTGATCGGCTTAACAATTCTTTTTCATGATTTTCTCTTTTCCACTGTGTTCGTAATAGTCCTAAGGATCGCGGCGTCACATTTTACAGTTCGAAATTCGAGTTTAAATCGACCTCGCAATCCTTCCCAAGAAAGTCACCCATCACTGTGACTATCGGCTCATTTAACTTCTTATGTTTTGTTTTTCTTATTTAAACTTAACTAATTGACAATTACTAATTATTTGTATTTAGGGCTTAACTAGGTGTCTTAGACGTGGTTCTACATCTCTTAATTGTCCGGACCGACACTGGTCACCAGAACAGTGAAATATATCAGGCTATGCAAATAGGGGTGTTACATCCTCCTTCAGCTACAAGAGTTGTATGGTGAGCACAGCAGGAATGCTAGGTGTGAGATATCTAGACAGCTATTCCGCATGAGGATGTCAGAGGGACAGAGTATTGGGGATCATGTCCACAAGATGATTCGATTGATTGAGCAGCTGGAACATCTTGACTTTAACATGGATTTCCAACTGCAAATGGATTTGATCCTTCAGTCCTTTCTTGAGTCATTTGGGAATTTTGTAACAAATTTCTATATGACTAAGTAGGAATACACCTTGGCTAGTCTAATTAACATGCTGGTTATTACTCAAAAGAATATGTCGGGCAATAAAGGAAAAGAGGTAGCTTTTTTTGCATCTTCTTCTGCTGGAAAGTCCAACAAGAAGAAGGATAATAAGAAAAAGAAACCTCGGATTCCTGGTCCTTCCAAGAAAATAGCTAAATAGAAAGGGAAGGCCAAAGCTGATGGAGGCAAAGGAAAATATTTCCATTGCCAGAAGGATGGGCACAGTAATAGGAACTGCCCAGAGTATAGCAAGTAGTACCAGCTTGCAGTAACAAGATATTAGACTCTAGGTTGGCAATGGCTCAACTGTTGAAGCCTTGGCCATAGGATCTAAATCTTTATACATGTGTGGATATGTTTTGTATTTCAATAAGGTTTTGCATGTACCTGATGCCTTTTAAGAACATCATTTCTATATCTAGTTTGACTAGAGATGGTTATAAATTTCAGTTCATAAGTGATGTTTGTTATATTTATTTTGGAAATAAATATATTGGTTCGGGTTATATGCATGATGGACTTTATTATCTAGATAATAATGTTAAATACAAATCTAATGCAAGCAATCTAAAAGAATGTAATGCCATGATGAAAATCAACTCAAGTTCAAAAAATATTTAGTACTTAAGGTTAGGTCATGTTGCAGAAGATAGGATTGCAAAGCTGGAGAAAATGAGGATTTTATCCTCATTAGGTTTTGGACCTACTCCAACTTGTGAATCCTGTCTTCAAGGCAAAATGACTAGATCACCCTTTGTTGGACGAGGACTAAGAGCTGAAAAATGTTTTGGATCTAATACATAGTGATGTATGTGGACCATTTAAGGAAATGGCTAGAGATGGTTTTCATCACTTTATTACCTTTACTGATGATAAATCAAGGTTTAGGTATTTGTATTTGATGAAATACAAACATGAATCCTTTGAAAAGTTTAAAGAATTTAAATCTGAAGTAGAAAATCAAACAAGAAAAAGTATTAAAGCTCTTCGATTAGATCGTGGAGGTGAATACTTGAGTACTAAATTTGATGAATACTTGAGAGAGCATGGCATTGTTTCTAACTGACTCCTCCAGGATCACCACAGTTGAATGGTGTATCTAAAAGGAGAAATCATACCCTATTGGATATGGTATGTAGTATGATGAGCTATACTGATATGCCAATCTCCTTTTAGGGATTTACATTAGAATCAGCTTTGTATATTCTGAATAGGATTCCATCAAAATCAGTATCTTCCACACTTTATGAGATATGGCATGGAAGAAAACCAAGTCTTAAGTGTGTTAAGATTTGGGATTGTCCAGCTTATGTCAAAAGGTTGAACACTGATAAATTGGAAACCAGATCAGAAAAGGGTCGATTTGTTGGATATCCAAAAGATAGTTTTAGATATTATTTTTATTTGCCTACATCACAAAAGGTTGTGATAAGTAAAGATGCCACATTTCTTGAACAACAGTTTGTTCAAAAATGAGGCAAAGAAGGCAAATAGAGTTGGAATTGGAGAATTCTGACCAACCAACAGTTTAGATGGATATAGATCTATCTAGTCAACCTACACCTATTGATGAAACATCTACAGCTGTTCCTCATAGAACAACTAGGGTATCTCACCCACCAGTGAGATATGGTTTCCTTCATGAAGAAGAACAAGAGTTATCTACTCATGAAGAAGTTGATCACGGAGATGATCCACTTACCTATGAAGAAGCTATATCAGATATATACTCTTCAAAATGGATTGATGCTATGAAATCTAAGATTGATTCCATGTATAAGAATCAAGTTTGGGATCTTGTTAACCCACTTGAAGGTATTGTACCTATAGGGAACAAATGGGTTTTCAAGAAGAAAATTGGTTCTGATGGAAAGGTAGAGACCTATAAAGTAAGGCTAGTAGCAAAAAGGTTTCGCCAAAGGCAAGGAATCGACTATGAGGGGACTTTCTCGCCCGATGCCGTGCTTAAATCAATTAGGATTCTATTAGCAATAGCTGCATACTATGATTATGAGATTTGGCAAATGGATGTCAAAACAGCTTTTCTCAATGTATACATTAAAGAAAATATTTTCATGGAACAACCTAGGGGTTTTTAAATCCCAAGATGGTTCCAAAGTGTGCAAGCTAAAGCGATCCATTTATGGGTTGAAACAAGCTTTGAGGAGTTGGAACATCCATTTTGATGAAGCCATTAAGTCATTTGGTTTTATCAAAAATGAGGATGAGCCATGTGTATATAAGAAGGTTAGCGATAGTGCTATCACTTTCCTTGTCTTATATGTGGATAATATCTGTTGATAGGTAATGACACAGGTATGTTGACAACTGTAAAGGCATGGTTGTCAAATACATTCTCCATGAAAGACTTAGGGGAGGCAACCTACATTCTTGGGATTCACCTCTATAGAGACAGAGCAAAAAGAATAATTGGTTTATCCCAAAGTCTATACTTAGAAAATGTGTTAAAGAGGTTTAACATGCTTGATTCCAGGAGAGGATTGTTACCAATGAGACATGGTATCCACCTTTCTAAAGAGATGTCTCCAAAGACACCTGAAGAAAGAGATAAAATGGCCAGGATTCCATATGCTTCGGCTATTAGAAGTTTGATGTATGCAATGTTGTATACTAGGCCAAATATCGTATATGCTGTTAGTTTGATTAGCAGGTACCAATCCAATCCAGGTTTGGAACACTGGATAACTGTCAAGAATATCTTTAAGTACATGAGAAGAACTAAGGATCTATTCTTGATATATAGAAGTGGTGACTTGCAATTGGATTGTTATACTGATTTTGATTTTCAATCATATATCAATGATAGAAAGTCTACCTCTAGGTTTGTGTTCATTTGTAATGGAAGAACAGTTAGTTGGAAGAGTTCCAAACAGAGTACGACTACTGATTTCACTACAGAGGCCGAGTATACTATTGCATCAGATGCTACAAAAGAAGTTGTTTGAATATAAAAAACCCCGGTCTCACTAGAAATCCAAACACATAGAAAAGCGCTATCACATTATCAGAGAGATAGTTGGGCAAGGTGATATAGCCATGCAGAAAATAGCATCAGTTGAAAAATCCAGCTGATCCATCTACTAAGCCTTTATCACAAGCTCAGTTAGACCGACATCTTGAGAAGATGGGTCTAAGATATTATAATGAATGGCTCTAGTGCTAGTGGGAGATTGTTAGTAGTATACCTTAGAGCATATCATTTAGTATGTATCTTGTACATGTTTTAAAAGGCATTTTCACTTTTCCATTTACATAATATATTTATGTGTAATATAAAAGGTCCATTAATATTTTGTTAGAAATTCTATTCTTAAGTTGTTAAAAATATGAGTGACAGTATTTCTAGCTCAAAGTATCATAAATAGGTTCACAATCGAGGATACTTCACAATAAGAATATGACTTACCCAGAAAGATTGTAATCATGTTTGTTCCCAAGTTATTTATATGAGATGTAAATAAGATGGAATGGTGAGTCTCAGGCCATATAACAAATATGATAGGCACTTATACATGATAAGTAGGCCGAACCAGTGACATTAATGACAAACACATGGAGTTTACTCTTGTCAATGTATTGTCATAAATTATATCAGTGCATATAATCTTTAGACCTGAGATAGCATAGTTATCTTGTATATAAGTGGTTTGAGTTTGATACTGCTTTCATACTTGTACTGTGTATAGGTATATGGGCATGTGTTGGCTCCTACTGGTTATATATGGAGGTAGGTGTTGATCAAGATGGAATCTGTTACCCTAAGTAAATAGGGATAAAATCCTATGTTCATTTAATTGTTCTTGATATTTCAAGTTCCTGGCCAGGACAGATAGATTTATTCAGAAAAGAGTTTCTGATGAGAAAACCATTTTAATCAAGAACTGAAATTAAAAGAGAACATAATATTCATAGCAAATGGGGTTTGACATAAACCATGACTCCAGCTCGAATTGGGATTTTGTAACAGAGAGATTCTAGTGCATGGTAACATATGATTATAGGTTCATTTAAGGTAAACCTTATTACTAATTGGGTGGCCATGGCATGCTATGCTAGGTGTTAACCATGGTCTATGAGGTGCATAAAATGATTTAGAGAAATCATTTATTGTAAGAAAGAGTTCTGATGATATTAAGAGTTGATATCATGTCTTATTGCCAATTAGTGATGAGCCTAGTAAGTCACACACATACACAAGTAATCACCAAATTAAATATGATTTAATTAATTAATTAAAGAGTTTAATTGATTAATTAAATAGGTTTAGTTTGCAATTAGATTGCGAAGTCCGTAGCATGGCTTGAAACCAAATCTAGGTTATTGGATGTATAGTATAAGTTAAATTTATATTTAAAGTGTTTAAATATGAATTTAATTATGAGAAATTAATTAATAGAGATTAATTAATTAATTTATATTTGGTATAAATTGATTAGAAGAAGAGAAATAATTATTTTGGGTTGAGAACTCAAAATTAAGACACAGGGGTATTTTGGTCATTTCACAGGGTGACACGTGGCACCATGAGATGGTGACACATGGCACTACACATAAGCTTGCCAATTGTCTTTTAATCATGTAAGATGATTAAAGTCAAGATTAAATTAAAGTTTGACACTTAGCACAATGTGATTGGGTTAATTAAACTAAGAGCCAATCAAAAGGTGATAAGTGGCAAGGGTTTTAAGTGGTGACCTAGCTATATAAGGGAAAGGATGAAAAAAAAAAATACAAGTTGCTGGTTTTCTTTTTGTGCCGCCACCTTGGAGACCTCTCCCCTCTCTTATTCTTCATCTCTCATCAATTCAAAGAGATTTGCCAACAATCTTTTGAATTAACAATACTAGAAATCATTTCTAGTATCCTGTTTACATATGTAATCTCTCAAAAGGCAAAACCTGATTTTCTAGTTGATTGGAAAAGCTTTAGAAGCTGTTCAAGGGGCTGCCATTGGTGATCTTAGTATGTACAAGCTAGAGGGATAACATCTGGTGTCCTAGGTGCATTCCAAAGGTACCAAACACACTACAGTGCATCAAAAGGTTAGTGCACTTGTTTTTTTATCTAATCTAGGGTTCTAATGAATTAATCTATTAATTCTAAAATCTTAAATGGAAAATGTAGATCCAAAAACATATAAAAAGAGTCTTAATATGTTGTTTATCATTGAAATCAAATAGATAAAAAATGAATCTTACATGATGCATGTGACCCTAGATGAAAAATTTTTGAATTCAATGATCTAAACTTATGTTTTTCATGCTTCCGCTCCTTCAGATCAAAGCTGACAAAAACAAAGGAAAGTGTTTCCACTGCCAGCAGGAAAATGTTTCCACCGCCCAGAGTATAGCAATCTAAAAAAATGCAATATCATGATGAAAATTAACTCAAGTTCAAAATATATTTGGCACTTAAGATTAGGTCATGCTGCAGAAGATATGATTGCAAAACTGGAGAAAATGGAGATTTTATCCTCATTGGGCTCTAAGCCTACTCCAAATTATTAATCCTGCCTTCAGGGCAAAATGACTAGATCACCCTTTGTTGGGCAAGGACTAAGAGCTGAAAATATGTTGGAACTAATACATAGTGATGTATGTGATCCATTTAAGGAAATGGTTAGAGGCGGTTTCATTATTTTATTACCTTTACTGATGAAAAATCAAGGTTTTGGTATTTGTATTTGATGAAATACAAATATGTATCCTTTGAAAAGTTCAAAGAATTTAAATCTGAAGTAGAAGATCAAACAGGAAAAAGTATTAAAGCTCTTCGATCAGATCGTGGAGGTAAAAACTTGAGTATTGAATTTCATGAATACTTGAGAGAGCAAGGCATTGTTTCCCAGCTGACTCCTCCAGGAACACCACAGCTGAATGGTGTATTTGAAAGGAGAAATCATACCCTATTAGATATGGTATGCAGTATGATGAGCTATACTGATATGCCAATCTCCTTTTGGGGATTTGCATTAGAATTAGCTTTGTATATTCTGAATCGAATTCCATTAAAATCAATATCTTCCACACCTTATGAGATATGGCATGGAAGAAAACCAAGTCTTAAGCATGTTAAGATTTGGGGTTGTCTAGCTTATATCAAAAAGCTGAACACTGATAAATTGGAAACTAGATCAGAAAAGGGTCAATTTGTTGCATATCCAAAAGATAATTTTGGATATTATTTTTATTTGTCTACATCACTAAAGGTTATGATAAGTAGATATGTCACATTTCTTGAACAACAGTTTATTCAAGAAAGGAGGCAAAGGAAGGCAAATAGAGTTAGAATTGGAGAATTCTGACCAACCAACAGATCAGATGGATATAGATCCATCTAGTCTACCTACATCTATTGATAAAACATCTACAGTTGTTCTGTAACACCCCCGTTTGCATAGCCTAGTAGATTTCACTGTTCCGGTGACCGGTGTCGGTCCGGACAATTAAGGAGATTAGAGCCACACTTAAGACAACTTGAGAAGCCATAAACACAAATAATTAGTAATGTTTAATTAATTAACTATAAATAAGAAAAACAGAACATAAGAAGTTAAACGAGCCGAGAGTCACAGCGATGAGTGACCTCCTCGGGAACGACTGCGAAGTCGTTTTAAACTCAAATTTCTAACTGTAAAAAGTGACACTGCGGTCCTTAAGACCCTTATGAACACAATGGAAAAGAGAAAATCACGAAAAAGAACTGTTAAGCCAGTCAAATAATTAGGTCAAGATGCCGGAAGAAATATTGGATTATTTACAAACCGGGATGAACCGGCGAGGGGCAATTTGGTCAATTGACCCCGAGAGCTGACTCCTGACCTAACTGTCAAATAAAATCGGAGAAAAGAAAATTTCGGGATCGAGAATTAAATTAAAGAACTAATAGAAAAAAATAAATAGAAAAAAAAAAGAAAGAAGTTAGAAAAGTCAAGGTGATGACATCATGAATGATGTCATAAAAGATTAATTAACTTATTTTATTAATTTGGGATTTTTGGTCTTCAAAAGGGATAAGATTAAAGAAAATAAAAGAAAAACAAAAATTATTTTAGCTTCCTTCTTCCTTGTTGTGCCGCCCCACCTTCTCCCTCTCTTCTCCATGAAAGTTTCTTCTATTAAGCTTACACTTAAGCTTAATTTGCTCCACTTAATCTTCATAAATCCCCTAAAAACCTTGTTAGAACTTGCAATCTCAACTTAAGCACAAGGATTACAAGAAGAAAGAGGAGTTAAAGATATGGTTTTGAAGATTTAAGAAAGGTTAGTGTGCTAACTTATTATTTTACTTCTTTAAATGCATATGCAATGGTTGAAATGAACTTAAGATTAAGGAAATGAAATAAAAATATGGGGGAAGGACAAACTGAATTTTTTGGCCAGCTTGAAGGGAGTATGAATTGCATGAATTTAAAGGGTTTGAATGAGTATAAAAACCTTAATTAGTTGAATGATGATAGTTTAGAACTTTGAAATTGTTAATGGTGACAAAGTTGTGAGTTTAGGGTTTGAATGTTAGGGTTTGTGAACCAAATTTTGGAAAAATGCATAAATGATATCTTTGACCAATTTTGGACTGAAAAATGGTCAATAATAACCAAAGGAAATGTATGGGAATTGTTAGAATGGAAGACAAATTCGTAGGTCAATTGGTCATGCTGCTGGCAGCATGAGCAAACCAAATTTGAAGGACCAAAACGGAAATTTTACAAGTCAAATCGATATGCCACCAATTGGGGATGAAAATAGACATATAAGGGCACAATTTTCATTAAAGAACCATGCCCAAAAACTGACCAAAACTGGGTGAACCAATTGACCAAAGTGAAATGAGAGCAGGCTGCCACTGCACCAAACTGACCAAATGAACAGTAACTGTTCATTTGGTCATAACTCGAGCTAGGAAGGTCAAATTGACCTGAAATTTTATCAGAAATTATATAAGATATAGATCTAAAACTTTCATGAAGAACACCACCCCAAATTATGCCATATACCCATTCAAATTATTGAGCAAAGTTGAGTTACTGTAAATGCAATTCTGCAGAATTCCATTTGAGCAGTAATGTTTGAAGGGCTATAACTCTCTCTAGGAAACTCAGATTTAGGTGATTCTTGAACCGATGGAAACCTAAGACATAGTAGAACATTTCATATGAAGAAAGTTAGACCAAATTATGAACTTAACTTCATCAAATTACTGAACAAATTTGGACCAAAAATCTGCCAGAACCAAAATCTCAGCATGAGCGATTGCGTGAGCGATGCTTGTATTTTGGCTATAACTTGAGCTAAAAAACTCTGATTGGGGTGATCCAAAAATGAGAATACACTTAAGACAATAAGGAACATTTTCTATGAAGGAAGTTTTGCCAAATTCCAACAGTAGATTGACCAATGGAATAGTGCAACTTCGGAGCACCAAAACCGAAAATTGGCAATTTTGCCAAAATGACTTAAGCTTTGAGAAAATGACCAAAACCAACAAGTTTAATGGCCAAAATGTGGTATGTGGGTGAAGTTGGAGTTCCCATACCTATTAAGCCTTAAAAAGTCAACAATTTGACTAGAATAGTATAGTGAATAGTAACCCGAAACACAAAAATTTCAAGAACGTCGAAATTAGCACGTTAGAGCTAGGTAAAAGTGAAGTTAAATTTATTTTTGGATTTATGTTAAATTATGGTACTGAAACACTATAAAATTGTGTGTTTCAGTGAAAAAGAATACCGGGACAGAACCCGAGGAGTCAAGTTAAGGCCAACAGGCGACTCATTTGAGGTTTGTGCATAACATCTCCATGCTTTAAAATTCATTGATAAAGTGAACGAAATATGTATTTTACTTGTGCTTTGGAATTGTTGAAAGTTTAATTGTGACATTATTTATGATGTTTTAATTTAAACTGTGAAAGTTATTGTGTATATTTGAAATGACAATGTTTAGCAAATTATTAAGATAAGTTTTGAAACCACAGTGTCATGACCATATATTTGAACACCTCACTAGCACGACTAGTGGGGGTAATTAGTTTCGAATTTTGATTCCTTCTCTGGAGAAGTGTTGAGGTGTGCCAGTAGAAGAGGATGTGAATGGATATCCATATATTTGAGCTAGCTAGCCTTGTGATGTGATTTCTCTTTAGCCTCTGGCTATTGAGATTCTATTTGTTTCGAATGGCATGATTTAACTGTGGGTTTTATGAAATGTGTTTTGATACTTCGAAATGAACGTGGTTTGCATTAAAATCTCATAGTTCATGTTTTGTGTTTAATGCTCATGTTTAGTCAAATTTTTGAATAAATATGATTTTATTTTTGCATAAAGATTATTTTAGTATGTTGTGCACCACTGAGTCCTAGTACTCAGCGATAGCTTTATTCTTTATCACAGATCTGAGAGACTAGAGGAGCAGCAGACTGAGCTGCTAAAGATTGAGGATCATTCAGCCTAAAGTCTTCGGGTATAATTTATACCCTAATTGTAAATATTTCTTTTGATGTATATATTGCACATAAATGTATGGACATGTAAAAATGAGTCTTGAGCAGTTGTATAAAATTTGTATAAAGTTCTAATATATATTGTAGTTTTGCCAAAGGCAAGGAATCGACTATGAGAAGACTTTCTCGCCTGATGCCATGTTTAAATCAATTAGGATTCTATTAGCAATAGCTGCATACTATGATTATGAGATTTGGCAGATGGATGTCAAAATAACTTTTCTTAATGGATACATTGAAGAAAACATTTTCATGGAACAACCTAGGGGTTTTGAATTCCAAGATGGTTCCAAAGTGCGCAAGCTAAAGCGATCCATTTATGGGTTAAAACAAGCTTTGAGGAGTTGGAACATCCGTTTTGATGAAGCCATTAAGTCATTTGGTTTTATCAAAAATGAGGATGAACCTTGTGTATATAAGAAGGTTAGTGATAATGCTATCACTTTCCTTGTCTTATATGTGGATGATATTTTGTTGATGGGTAATGACACAGGTATGTTGACAACTGTAAAGGTATGGTTATCAAATATATTCTCCATGAATGACTTAGGGGAGGCAACCTATATTCTTGGGATTCGCATCTATAGAGATAGAGCGAAAAGAATAATTGGTTTATCCCAAGGTCTATACTTGGAAAAGGTGTTAAAGAGGTTTAACATGCTTGATTCCGAGAGAGGATTGTTACCAGTGAGACATGGTATCCACCTTTCTAAAGAGATGTCTCTAAAGACACTTGAAGAAAGAGATAAAATGGCTAGGATTCCATATGCTTCGGCTATTGGAAGTTTGATGTATGTAATGATGTGTACTAGGCCGAATATCGCATATGCTATTAGTTTGACTAGCAGGTTTCAATTCAATCCAAGTTTGGAATACTGAATAGCTATCAAGAATATCCTTAAGTACTTGAGAAGAATTAAGGATTTATTCTTGATATATGGAGGTGGTGACTTGCAATTGGATGGTTATATTGATACTGATTTCCAATCAGATATCATTGATAGAAAGTCTATCTCTGGATATGTGTTCATTTGTAATGGACGTGCAGTCAGTTGGAAGAGTTCCAAACAGAGCATGACTGCAGATTCCACTATAGAGACTGAGTATATTGCTGCATCAGATGCTACAAAAGAAGCTGTTTGGATATAAGAAAACTCAGTCTCACTAGAAATCCAAATACATAAAAAAGGCGCTACCACATTATCAAAGAGATAGTTGGGCAAGGCGATGTGGCCATGCAAAAAAATAGCATCAGCTGAAAATCCAGCTGATCCATTCACTAAGCCTTTGTCACAAGCTCAGTTAGACTGACATCTTGAGAACATGGGTCTAAGGTATTGTAATGAATGGCTCTAGTGCTAGTGGGAGATTATTAGTAGTATCCCCTAAAGTATATCATTTAGTATGTATCTTGTACATATTTTATTAATAAAAGGCATTTTCACTTGTCCGTTTACATAATATATTTATGTGTAATAAAAAAAAGGTCCATTGATATTTTGTTAGAAATTCTATCCTTAAGTTGTTAAAAATATGAGTGACAGTATTTCTAACACAAAGTATCATAAATTGGTTCATAATCGAGGATACTTCACAACAAGGACATGACTTATCCAAAAAGATTGTATTCATGTTTCTTCCTAATGTATTTATATGAGATATAAATAAGATGGAATGGTGAGTTTCATGCCATATAACAAACATGATAGGCACTCATACATGATAAGTAGGCTGAACCAGTGACATTTATGACAAGCACATGGAGTTTACTCTTGTCAATGCATTGTCATAAATTATATCAGTGCATATAATTTTTAGACCTGAGATAACACAATTATCTTGTATATAGGTGGTTTGAGTTTGATACTGCTTTCATACTTGTTGTGACACCCCTTACCCGTGTACAGTATACCCGAGTAAGTAATGCCACACAGTGTACCGGCACACTCTAATATTCCTTAATTAATTTATATCATACTTTTGCATATAATTTATGAAATACAATTTGTTTAAGCCATTTATCAAAACTATTATTCATTTAAGGTTCCGAAAATTTTAAAGAAAATTCGGCAGATTACCGGCTAAAAATGGAGAAAACCGTTCTTCGGAACCTGTTAAAAACACTTCCAATAAACAAATTCATTCATTCTCAACTTCAATATCATCACAAAACTCAATATCAAGATTTGAACAATTTTTCAGTTTCAGGTTTCAACAACCTTTTCATTTCTCAACATCCATTTCTCATATACAAGCAATAAATACATGCTCAAATCTTGCATTCATAGTCATAACTTTCATTATTTACATAAACATCAAAATATATTACATGAGTTCAAGTACATATGAGAAAATACAAATCTGCTACAAAATATCAAAATGACAAAATGACACCTAGTGCCCTACCGATGCACTGCAGGTAGTGAGGTGACACGGACACTGAGCAGAACTGTCAGATGGACTCACCCAGTCTATGGTCTACTGGGCTCACGGTCGAAATCTCCAGTACCTATGCGTGGCAAAAGCAACGCGCTAAGCAATAATGCTTAGTGGTGCAATAATATAATAGAAGAAATTGGCAAGAAAATAAATGTGTATGCAAAGTGTATGCTTTCTTTGTTTGATTTTGGTATATTCATTAATTCATTAACTTTGTTCACTTTTATTCATTTGGTTGCCCCAAGTAACCTACACTAGACGACTGGACTGGATAACGGTAACGGCACTGGGTACCTAGTACCTCGGGCCACACCATCGGTCACATATGCATCTCGGTGTGTAACAGGCTAACAATGTCAGAATAATATCAGGCACAAGGCCAAGTCTCAATGCAAAGTCAGAATGGCTAAAAGCCATGAAATCACAGAATGGCATTTTTGCCATGTGCAGTACTGCTAACTGAACGCTATTGGCATGCCAAACTATCCAAACCAATCTTGTTAGGTATACTAGGGCATTTGAAACTCTTAAATTCATCAATTTGTGAATTTCAACTTTTTTGGTGTTACTATTCATCATTGGTCAACAAAAATGTTGACTTTTAGAATAAAAATGTGTACATCAACTTTGGCACTCCCAACATACCACATTTGGTGTTTAAAACTTGTTGGCATTAAGTGTTTTTGCCATTCCAAAGTGTAACTCAACACAAACAGATTTTTCAGTTTTGGTGAGTCAACTTCACTGTTCCATTGGACACTGTTACTCTTGTAATTTGAGGAAATGTAAAACATGAAAGTTGTTCCTTATTTTGTCTAGTTGAATTTCCTTTTTTTAATCACTCCATTTGGAGTTTTGTAGCTCCAGATATGGCTCAAAAACCCAGGCTGTCCGGATATGCAGTCTGCAGAATTTTACCATATCTACAGTGCATGAACAGTTATTTGAGTCACTTGGTTGAATGGGTTCTGGCCATAATTTGGGGTAGGTTCCTTCATGAAAGTTGTTTGTCTATGTCTTAACTTATTGCTGTAAAAATTTCAGACCAATTGACCAAATCTACAGTGACTTATGGCCAAATGAACAGTTACTGTTCATTTGGTCAAATTCTGCAGAGGCAGTTTTAGGGTTCCGGATTGTGGCTGAGTTTTGACCCTTTTGCTTTGGTCTTTTGGGCATGGTTTCTTCAGCAAAAATGTGCCATTATAAGCCTAGTTTCATGTCCAATTGGCCAAACATCAATTGGACAAGCACAGCCCAAGTTATGGCAGTGCAAAGGGACTGAAATTTCAGTCCCTATGCTGCTGTCCATAGGGCAGTTTATACTTTCACTTTACCATCTCATTTTTCAGTTCTAATTAGGGTCAACCTACCTAAAATGGTCACTAATTGACCATTAAAAAGTTCCCTAACCATTTCCTAAGCTAAGTCACAATTTCACCTACACAACCCTAATGTCCAAACTCATTACTCATACACTTTGATTAACATACTTACTTAAGTCTCCATGCATATTAATACTTTAACCATGATTTCCAACCATTCTAAGCTTATCAAACAATCAACCTCAATCTCCCATAGGGCTGCCTAAATTCTTTGGTAGAGATACACATGGATTTGTTTCATTATTTCACAATTTTTCATTCATTACAAGCATAGATCATGGAACTAATGAGTTTTAAACTTCATATATGCACTAACCTTGTTTGGGCAGAATTTCCAAAGCCCTAAACTCCAATTTCTTCCTTCTTCTAGGCTGCCAAGAGACCATGCAAGGTACTAGAACAAACTTTAGTGAAGCTAGGTTATGATTTTAGGGTGAAACAAGGTAGGAATTTGAGCTTGCTTATTTGAACTTCAATGGAGGTTTCTAGGTGTGTTTCGGCTGGGTAGGGAATGAAGAGGGGCTGCTGCAAATTTTGGTAAATTTAGTATTTATTTAGTCTTTTATTTAGTTAGTCAAAGGGTGGTTAAATTGTGATTGGTCCAAATAACCTTAATGACATCACCATGATGCCATAATTAAGCTTTTTTCCTCATTTTCTTTCCTTTTCTCCACTACTCATTTTCAATTTGATTTCTAGTAATGTTTATTCATATTTTATGTTATATTAATTATTTACTCAACTGGACAAGTCGGCCAAAAGTCACCTCGGAAGGCGAAATGACCAAAATGCCCTCCGTTTGACTTAACGGGTCAAAATCGTCTGTACCGATTGAAAAATTTTTCTAGGTATTTTCTTGGCATTCTAATGCCATGGGTACCTCAATTACCCTTCTCTGGAGTCCCAAAAATTATTTTATAATTTTCCCCCCGGGTCTAGGGCTCCTCGTTGCGAGAACCGCAACTTCCCTCCGGTGACCCATCGCTTGGGCACCGGCTCGTTTGACTCTGTTGTATTTTATTTCTAAAATTTTTACTAAATTTTTCTTATTAATATTTGAGTTAATTAGGGTTCCTGACTTTAGTTTAAATATTTTTCCGGACGTTCTAGTATGTCGGACCGACACCGAATAAAGAGGGATGTACGGAGTGGTTATCGGGAGGGTGTTACACTTGTACTGTGTATGGGTATATGGGCATGTGTTGGCTCCTACTAGTTATATATGGAGGTAGGTGTTGATCAAGATGGAATCTGTTACCCTAAGTAAATAGGGATAAAATCCTATGTTTATTTAATTGTTCTTGATGTTTCAAGTTCTTGGCCAGGACAGATAGATTTAATCAGAAAAGAGTTTCTGATAAGAAAATCATATTAATCAAGAACTGGAATTAAAAGAGAATATAATATTCATAGCAAATGGGGTTTGACATAAACCATGGCTCCATCTCGAATTGGGATTTTGTAACAAAGAGATTCTAGTGCATGGTAACATATGATTATAGGTTCATTTAAGATAAACCTTATTACTGATTGGGTGGCCATGGCATGCTATGCTAGGTGTTAACCATGGTCTATGAGGCACATAAAAAAATCATTTATGGTAAAAAAGAGTTCTGATGATATTAAGAGTTGACATCATGTCTCATTGCCAATTAGTGATGAGCCTAGTAAGTCACACACATACACAAGTAATCACCAAATTAAATATGATTTAATTAATTAATTAAAGAGTTTAATTGATTAATTAAATATGTTTGGTTTGCAATTAGATTGTGAAGTCCCTGGCATGGCTTGAAACCAAATCTAGATTATTGGATGTAAAGTATAAGTTAAATTTATATTTAAAGTGTTTAAATATGAATTTAATTATGAGAAATTAATTAATAGAGATTAATTAATTAATTAATATTTGATATAAATTGATTAGAAGAAGAGAAATAATTATTTTGGGTTGAGAACTCAAAATTAAGACACAGGGGTATTTTGGTCATTTCACAGGGTGACATGTGGCACCATGAGATGGTGACACATCGCACTGCACATAAGCTTGCCATATGTCTTTTAATCATATAAGATGATCAAAGTCAAGATTAAATATATGTTTGATACTTGGCACAATGTGATTGGGTCAATTAAAACCTAGTGCCAATCAGAAGGTGACATGCGGCAAGGGTTTTAAGTGATGACCTAGCTATATAAGGGAAAGGATGAAAAGAAAAAATACAATCTGCTAATTCTCTCTTTGGTGCCACCACCTTTGAGCCTCTCCCCTCTCATCTTCTTTATCTCTCATCAGTTCAAAGAGATTTACCAACAATCTCTTGAATTAAAAATAATAGAAATTGTTTTTAATGTCCTGTTTACCTTTGTAATCTCTCAAAAGGCAAAACTTGATTTTCTAATTAATTAGAAAAGCTTTAGAAGCTGTTCAAGGGGCTGCCATTGGTGATCTTGGTGTGGACAAGCTAGAGGGACAACATCTAGTGTCCTAGGCGCATCCCAAAGTTGCCAAACACACTATAGTGCATCAAAAGGTTAGTGTACTTGTTCTTGATCTAATCTAGGGTTCTAATGAATTAATCTGTTAATTCTAAAATCTTAAATGGCAAATATAGATCCAAAAATATATTAAAAGAGTTTTAATATGCTATTTGTTATTGAAATCAAATAGATAAAAATGAATCCTGCATGATGCATGTGACCCTAGATGAAAAATTTTTGAATTCAATGATCTTAACCTATGTTTTTCATGCTTCTGCTCCTTCACAAAGGACCGCGGCGTCACTTTTTCCGATTCGAAATTTGAGTTTAGAATGACATCGCAGTCATTTCTCGAGAAGCTCACCCATCGCTGTGACTCCCTGCTCATTTAACTTTTTATGCTTTGTTTTTCTTCTTTATACTTAACTATTTTACAATTACTAATTATTTGCGTTCAGGGCTTATCTAGGTGTCTTCGATGTGGTTCTAATTCTCTTAATTGTCCGGACCGACACCGGTCACCAAAACAGTAAAATAGGAGTGTTACAAAAACAACTTTTCTCAATAGATACATTGAAGAAAATATTTTCATGGAACAACCTAGGGGTTTTGAATCCCAAGATGGTTCCAAAGTATGCAAGCTAAAGTGATCCATTTATGGGTTGAAATAAGCTTCGAGGAGTTGGAACATCCGTTTTGATGAAGCCATTAAGTCATTTAGTTTTATCAAAAATGAGGATGAGCCATGTGTATATAAGAAGGTAAGTGATAATGCTATCACTTTCCTTGTCTTATATGTGGATGACATTTTGTTGATGGGTAATGACATAGGTATATTGACAGCTGTAAAGGTATTATTGTCAAATATATTCTCTATAAAAGACTTAAGGGAGGTAACCTATATTCCAAGAATTTGTATCTATAGAGATAGAGTGAAAAGAATAATTAGTTTATCCCAAAGTTTATACTTGGAAAAGGTGTTAAAGAGGTTTAACATGCTTGATTCCAAAAGAGGATTGTTACCAGTAAGACATGGTATCCACCTTTCTAAAGAGATGACTCTGAAGACACCTGAAGAAAGAGATAAAATGGCCAGGATTTCATATGTTTCAGTTATTGGAAGTTTGATGTCTGCAATCATGTGTACTAGGCCGGATATAGCACATGCTGTTAGTTTAACTAGCAGGTTTCAATCCAATCCAGGTTTGGAACACTAGATATCTATCAAGAATATCCTTAAGTACTTGAGAAGAACTAAGGATTTATTCTTGATTTATAGAGGTGGTGACTTGCAATTGGATGGTTATACTCATTATAATTTCCAATCAGATATCGATGATAGAAAGTCTACCTCTGGGTTTGTGTTCATTTGTAATGGAGGTGTAGTTAATTGGAAGAGTTCCAAACAGAGTATAACTGCTAATTCCACTACAGAGGCCGAGTACATTGCTACACCAGATGCTACAAAAGAGACTGTTTGGATAAAAGGAACCCCGGTCTCACTAGAAATCCAAACACATAGAAAGGTGCTACCCCATTATCAGAGAGATTGTTGGGAAAGGGGATGTAGCCATGCAGAAAATAGCATTAGCTGAAAATCTAGCTGATCCATTCACTAAGCCTTTGTCACAAGCTCAGTTAGACTGACATCTTAAGAAGATGGGTCTAAGGTATTGTAATGAATGGCTCTAGTGCTAGTGGGAGATTGTTAGTAGTATGCCCTACAGCATATCATTTAGTATGTATCTTGTACATGTTTTATTAATAAAAGGCAATTTCACTTTTTCGTTTACATAATATATTTATGTTTAATAGAAAAGGTCCATTGATATTTTGTTAGAAATTCTATTCTTAAGTTGTTAAGAATATGAGTGATAGTATTTTTAGCACAAAGTATCATAAATTGGTTCACAATCGAGGATACTTCACAATAAGGACATGACTTATCCAAAAAGATTATAACCATGTTTGTTCCTAGGTTATTTATATGAGATGTAAATAAGATGGAATGGTGAGTCTCATACCATATAACAAACATGATAAGCACTTATGCATGATAAGTAGGCCGAACCAATGACACTTATAACAAGCACGTGGAGTTTACTCTTGTCAATGCATTGTCATAAATCATATCAGTTCATATAATCTTTAGACCTAAGATAGCATAGTTATCTTGTATATAAGTGATTTGAGTTTGATATTGCTTTCATACTTGTACTGTGTATGGGTATATGGGCATGTGTTGGCTCCTACCAGTTATATGTGAAGATAGGTGTTGATCATGATGGAATCTGTTAGCCTAAGTAAATAGGGATAAAATCCTATGTTTATTTAATTATTCTTGATGTTTCAAGTTCCTGGCCAAGACAGACAGATTTAATCAGAAAAGAGTTTTTGATGAGAAAATCTTTTTAATCAAGAACTGGAATTAAAAGAGAACATAACACTCATAGCAAATGGGGTTTGACATAAACCATGACTCTAGCTCAAATTGAGATTTTGTAACAAAGAGATTCTAGTGCATGGTAACATATGATTATAGGTTCATTTAAGATAAACCTTATTACTGATTGGGTGGCCATGGCATGCTATGCTAGGTGTTAACCATGGTCTATGAGGTGCATAAAATGATTTAGAGAAATCATTTATGGTAAGAAAGAGTTCTGATGATATTAAGAGTTGATATCATGTCTCATTGTAATTATATGTATGAAATTTCCTTTGAGCAGTTGTACCAACTCTTTTGTAATATATATATTTCGATCGTAATCAAATACAAATTATTGTAATATTATCTTGAGATTTTATATACTTATAAAGTTTTGCACTATTAAATTTTAATGCTCCCATGAATGTAAAAATTAATTTGTTTACCTCAATGAGATGTTTTAATATTTGATTTAATTTACACTGTGTATTGAGTGGTTTATGCGGATTTGTGAAATGAGATTGAATAATGGAGTTGGGATTGAGAAATATATTGGGAGTGTCTTTATTTTCAGGTTTTGAAGAACTATTTTCTCAAAATACAGATGACACTCTGCCAAAATTTTTGTAAAAATTATGGAGATTTTAAATATCTAAAAATTTAATTTATGTTTGGACTTTAAATAAAAGTTTTTAAAATCTAAAAAAAAAATTTTACCCACCAATTTAAAAATGAACGAAAATTATTTTAAAATCCCTTGTAGTATGTTTAATGGGTTACCGGTAGGCGAAGTACGGTAATTCATTAGGTGTACTACGAGAGCATGTTACATCTTACGAGGAGTAGGGTGTGACATGTTTAGTGGTATCAGAGCAAAGGTTTTAAAGTAAATTTTGAACTGTGAATTTGAAATATTTTTCGATTAGTACAACTGCTCGAATGTTTGATACATATAGTACATTTACATCATAAATATGAACTAACGAGGAGAAATCTCTTTGTGTTGGTTGTACAGGAAATTAAAAAAAAATCCTATGAATAGAAATGGATAAGGGGGATAAAACGGTAGAGCAGTCTGATACGGCTAATGTACAAGGAAAGGCCCCAGTTTCGCAGAGCGTTGGAGGTCTAACTGCACCAGTCCCTCCTATACAAATTACTGCACAAATGGCCCAGCAGATGGCCATGTTCTTTCAAAGAAATGGTCGATAATCACGACCAGTGCCCAAGTACAAACCCAATCCCCTCAAGTGCACATGAAAAAGAGAAAAGTGGGAAACCCATCGATCAAAGTTCGAGTAGTAATTTGGGAAAGAGAAAAGATTTGAGGGACCCCGAGCTCCTAAGTATGACAGAGGCGGATCTTCAGGGCAAAAGCAATCAAGAACCATTTGTTAAAGAACCAGAAGTTTCTACCCTATCCGTATCTGCGACATTTGTGGAAAATTTCATGGGGGTATTTGCCATAGGGGAGCCTACTTCAATTGTGGTGGAATTGGACATTTCGCCCGAGATTGTGCTAGCACACGTCGATTTATGCCACATACTACACCAGAGGAATCAGTCCAAGGTTCTGATTTTAGAGGCTCATTAATAGTTAGTAGGGGCAGAGGTAGAAGTAGAAACAGCACTTCGAGTAATCTTCACACAATGGACCAACTCGAGCAGAGGAATACACTAGAAAGAGGGAATGCCATGCATCGAGGGGAAGAAGCAGAGACTTCAGATGTAGTTACCGGTATGTTCTTAACTTGTGAAAGGAATAATTATGTACTATTTGATTCCGGCTCTACTTGTTTATATGCTAATGCTAAAATTATATGTTCTACTGCTATTCCCTTGCATGGAGATAAATTTTAATGTGTTAGTAATTAGTCTTTTAGGATAAGAATTGCGATAATGTGATTGGAATTAATTTTGGAAAAGTTTTTAGTGAGAGACATCTCCTAGACTATGATAAATTATAAAATTAATTAGTAAGCCTAATTAGGTAAGGCAAAAGGACCTAAAAGTAAGTTATAGTAATATACCTACCATAGATGCAGGTAAATGTATTACTGCTGATAGATGTCAATGGGTACCATAATTAAAATAAGTTTAGTGGATTTGAAAGAAATAAGACATAGGGAAGTTTGATCTATTGGGATGTATAAGTTTGATCTATTGGGATGTATCGTAGTAACTATGCAATATTCTTGATGTTTGTGCTGTAAGCTGCAGATTACAGTACTGACTTGAGATTTATTATATAGAGCTACGTACTACCCAATAGTACATAAGGATAAGAATAGTTATAAATGACTTTCGCTCTGGTACAAATATACCAAAATAGAGTTTTATTACTAGAACTGAGTTTGAAAATCCTAATTCGGGATTTAAAACTCTATAATTAGAATATCAAAAGATCATGGTTGCAAGGTAGTGAGAGTTAAAGACTCCGTTACCTTAGCATGAATTATTGTACATCAAGAATTGTTATGGGACTAGAGATTTTAGCATGTTAAAAATTTAAAAATAACACCTATAGGGCTAAATCATCCAGTCTCCGATATGGGGTTTATAGTTATTTTGGTATTGCAATGGATCTTTTGCTCAAAGTTTACTAAGGAATAGTATTCTATTTGTGTAGCAGTAAGACATAAAATATAATTTTGTTCCCCTAGAAGAGACAGGATGCTATGGATGACAATTATAACTTATAAAACAGTTAAGAAATGATATTCTACTAATAACAGTAATGCTATAGGAACTAGTTGGCCAGGTATTCTTTAGAAAGAGCACAATTTTATTGTGCAGATCATAAGGATTAGATTAGAATTCAAGCGAAACTTTAGAATAGCATGAGAAACAGGAGAGTCCGGTAGACTCTCTTTTTAAGATTAAAGAATTGTTTATGGTTGAAAGAAAAAAAAAACAAATAGAACAGTAAGAAATGAGAAAAACACTAGATGAGGAATTGCCACTAGGGCAAACAACCTACCTAAGACGCGTAACGATATCCCAAACTAATTTATCAAAAAGGAAATAAGTTAAACAAGAACAAACAAGATAGTGCAAAATGGCACATAAGCCTTAGTCATAAATATAGATGGTAAGATAATGGTTATGGACCTATGGCCAAGAAAGAGATAAGCAGTTCATATATGACCAACAAGGTCATTAAAAAAAAAAAGACTACAAAGGAAAATAATTGCTAAAACAACAGCAAGAAAAGACTAAAATATTCTAAATAAAACTGAAGGTTGCATCAAATGATCAAGAGATTTGATAAGAAAAGAGTAAAACTAAGTTTTCACCCATAAGATCATACGAGGTCCTAGAAAGAGTGGATCCACTAGCACACAGATTTGCGTACCTCTAAAATTGAAATGAATTTGAATCTAACTTATGACAGAAGCTCATAAGAAACTTGGCACACGAGGTGAGCAATCAATGAGTAAATAGTATTGGTTAAAGTACTAAAGAATCATCATTCAGGCCAGGAAGCTACTTAGGAGTATGAATAGGACATGAGGAGACAACACCCACAACTGTTCAGAGACTGATACCAAGTAAAATTTTGAGGACGAAATTATTTTAAGGGGGGGAGAATTGTAACTCCACTATTTGCATAGCCTGGTATATGTTACTGTTCCGGTGACTGGTATTGGTCCGAACAATTAAGAGGATTAGAACTGTGTTTAAGACCCCTAGTTAAGCCCTGAACACAAATAATTAGTAATTGTCAATTAGTTAAGTATAAATAAGAAAAACAAAACATAAGAAGTTAAATGAGCCGAGAGTCACAACGATGGGTGACCTTCTCGGGAAGGACTGCGAGGTCGATTTAAACTCAAATTTTGAACCGTAAAATGTGACGTTGCGGTCCTTAGGACTATTATGAACACATTGGAAAAGAGAAAATCATGAAAAAGATTTGTTAAGCCAGTCAAATAATTAAGTCAGGTAGCCGAAAGAAATATTGAATTATTTGCAAACCGGGTTGAACCGACGAGGGGCAATTTGGTCAATTCACCCCTAGAGCTGACTCCTGACCTAACTGTCAAATAAAATCGAAGAAAAGAAAATTTCGGGTCCAAGAATTAAATTAAAGAACTAATAGAAAAATAAATGCAAAAGAAAAAGAAAATTGAAAAATTTTATTACATCACCTTTATGACATCATTATGATGTCAAAACTAATTTTAATTTTTCTACCTAAATTAACCAAGTCAAAAGCAATTTTAAAAGAAATAAAAATAGCAAAAATTCAAAGAAATTTATTTTTTTTTCCCTTTCTTCTTCTTCTTGCCGTGACTCTATTCTCTCTCATTTTTTTTCTTTTCCTTCCCTCCATTAAAGCTCACTTTGAGCTTTTGTAACTCTAAATTACCACATAAATCCCTTAGAAAACTTGTAGAAATCCTCAAATTGAGCTTCAAGAAAAAGATTTGAAAGAGAAAAATTGAAGAAAATTGAAGAATTAAGAACATTGGAAAGCTCAAGTGAGGTAAGAATTTAAATTGAAATTTTTAGTTTAAAACATATGTTTTGAGTTAATTTAACTTAGATTTTAACTTAAAATTAAAAGAAAATAATTGTTGGAGGACAAGAGGAAAATTTGACCAGCTAGGGTTTTGATGTGTATGTGCATGAATTTGATTGAATTCAAAGTGTACGTAAGTGGGTATGAGTATGGAAATGATGTTTGGATGCATTGTAGTAGTTAAATGCAACATATTGGTGAATTAGGGTTTGGCACCTAGGGTTTAGAAGACAAAAATGTGGCAATATGTTAAATCGTGTGTTGGACTTGGTTTGAGGTGAGAAATGGTCATTTGTGACCAATTGGAGCATGTTAGAAGTATTGGAACCAAATGCAAATTCGGATTGCTTAGGGTCATGCTGCAAGCAGCAGGACCAAGGTCTTTTTGAGGGACCAAAACTGAAAATTTACAAGTCCAATTGGTGTGAGGCCAATTGGGAATGAAAATAGACACAAAATTACACAATTTTCATTTAGGAATCATGCTCAAAAAGTGACCAAAACCTAGTGAACAAATTGACCAAATCCGGAGTTGGCAATCTGACCTGTACAAAAATGACCAAATGAACAGTGTTTGTTCATTTGACCATATCTTGGGCTAGACAGGTCTAAATAACCTGAAATTTTACCAGTGAAAATTTGAGATATAGACCTAAAACTTTCATGAAGAATGCAAACCCAAATTATGCCCCTAACCAAGTCATTTGGCCACCCAAATTTGATGACCTAAAACTGCCAGAACCAGAATTTGCCCAGAAATCTAGGTTAAGTCCAATCCGGCAACCATGGTTCAAATGGCTATAACTTGAGCTACAAAACTCCAATTGGAGTGATTCAAAAAGGAGAATAAACTTAAGACAATAGGGAACATTTTCTGTGAAGAAAGTTTTACCAAATTCTAATAGAAAAATAACCAATGGAATAGTGCAACTTAAGATACCAAAACTAAAAATTTGCAAATTTGCCTAAAAGACTTAGAATTTGAGAAAACAATCAAAACCAACAAATTTAGTAACTAAAATATGGTATGTGGGTAAAGTTGGAATTCCCATACCTATTAAGCTTTAGAAAGTCAATAAATTGACTTGAATAATGTAGTGAATAGTAACCCCGAAACACAAATTTTAAAGAACGTCAAGTTTAGCATATATAAGCTAGATAAAAATGAATTTGAATTTATTTTGGATTTATGATAAGTTATGATACTGAAACACTGTGAAACTGTGTGTTTTAGTGGAAAAGAATACTGGGAAAGAACCCGAGACATCGAGTCAAGGCCAAGAGGCGACTTGTATAAGGTTTGTGCACAACTAACTATTTTGTTACTTTTCACTTCTAAATTGATTTGAACAAGTTTATTTTATGATTTATAATTTTGTTGTGTTGAGGATTTTAATTTGTTGAATGAAATTGTATAAATTAAATGTAAATTTTTTTTATACATTTAAGGATTTATTGCATGGTTTTGAGGATTGTAAATTTTAAGTTTGATGTGTTGCCAACCTTGAGCATGAATTTATGATGATTAAATATGTTGATGATTTGTAAACACTTTGTAAATAGAAATTGTTTTGAATATGATTTGAAACCACAGTTGACATGGCAAAATATGTTGTGAATACTCATTAGCTTGTCTAGTGAGATATCTCCTCCACTAGATAGGGCGAGTTCCTTCCTCTCTGGCTTGCCAGTTGGGGAAGAGTTTGAATGAGTACTCATATATACTAGCTAGTCTTTGTTCCTCCCTTTTAGCCTCAGTTATTGGGAGAATGTGAAATGCCATGATGTATAACACAGCATCTATTTGAATTTTGGGTCATGGGTTCAACTGTGTGAATTGTTAGCAACGCCCTTTAAATTATGCATAGTTTGATAAATTGTGGTTGAAATAAATAATTTTTCAGTGATTCAAAATATTTTTATATTGTTTCGGGATTTAAAAGAAATATAGATAAATAGTTACTATTTGATCAAAATGTTATTCAAATGAATAATTTACATGAATGAAAATATTGATTTTGGAATGTTATGAATTTTGAAGAATTTAGAAATTTTAAATTTTTATTCGTTATGAATTGCCAAGCATAACTTATATTAAGTTTTAAATTATTAGTTTGTGCACCACTAAGTTCACCACTCAGCGATAGCTTTGTATGCTGTCGCAGGTGAAAGAAAATATAAAGCAGCTGAGCAAGATTACTAAAAGGCATAGTGAGACTATCTTCAGGTATATCATAGGTGTACCCTTGTACTTTAGATTTTGATGTAATTTTGTAATTATATATATGAAATTTCCTTTGAGCAATTGTACCAACGCTTTTGTAATATATATATTTCGATTGTAATCAAATACAAATTATTGTAATATTATCTTGAGATTTTATATGCTTATAAAGTTTTGCATTATTAAATTTTAATGCTCCCATGAATGTGAAAATTAATTTGTTTACCTCAATGAGATGTTTTAATATTTGATTTAATTTACACTGTGTATTGAGTGGTTTATGCAGATCTGTGAAATGAGATTGAATAATGGAGTTGGGATTGAGAAATATATTGGGAGTGTCTTTATTTTCAGGTTTTGAAGAACTGTTTTCTCAAAATACAGACGGCACTCTGCCGAAATTTTTTATAAAAATTATGGAGATTTTAAATATCTAAAAATTTAATCTATATTTGGACTTTAAATAAAAGTTTTTAAAATCTGAAAAAAAAAATTTACCCACCAATTTAAAAATGAACAAAAATTGTTTTAAAATCCCTTGTAGTATGTTTAATGGGTTACCGGTAGGCGAAGTACGGAAATTTATTAGGTGTACTACGGGAGCATGTTACATCTTACGAGGAGTAGGGTGTGACAGTCAATCATGGCGTGATATCTGGCTAACCAATCCATGCCCAAGATGATATCATAATCTCTGAAGGGCATTTCAATCAAATCTGATAGAAAAGTGTATCCTTGGATCACCAAAGGACAATCTCTATAGACTCTGTTGACCCGGACCTCTTGTCCTAATGGACTAGTTACTAGCACTTCAAAATCCATTTTGGCACACGAAACCGCAAGTGAACTGACTATGCTAGCACTAACATATGAGTGGGTTGAACCCAGATCAAACAGTATAAATACATCTTGATCAGAGATAGAGAAAGTACTGGCTACAATATCGGAAGTCTCAGCCTTTTCTTACTGTCTCATCGTGTAAAACCTGGCTGGAGTACTCCTTTGTGCTGACTGGCTAACAGTACCCTGACTGCCAGAAACATTGCCTCTACCTCTGCCTCTTCCTCTGCTAACCGGTTGTGAACCTCTGATAGCAAGACTCTGAATAGACCCTTCTGCAATAGTAGGAGCTGGCCTAAATCTAGGGGCACTTGTAACACCCTTCCTATAGCAATTCCATACATTCTACTGTTCCGGTGATCGGTGTCTGTCCGGACAGCTAGAATGTCTGGAAAAAATATTTAAACTAAAGTGACGAACCATAATTAACTCAAATATTAATAAGAAAAATTTAGGAAAAATTTTAGAAATAAAATACAACCAAGTTAAATAAGCCGGTGCCCTAACGATGGGTAAACCAGTGGGAAGTTGCGGTTCTCGCAACTAGGAGCCCTAGACCCAGGAGAAAATTCGTAAAATAATTTTTGAGACTCCAGAGAAGGTTCATTGAGGTTTTTATGGCATTATAATGCCAAGAAAAGGTTTAGAAAAATTTTTAAATCAATACAGACAATTTTAGTCTGTTAAGCCAAATGGAGAACATTTTGGTCATTTCGTCTTCAGAGATGATTTTTGGCCGACTTGTCCAGTTAAGTAAATAATTATTATGACATAAAATGTGAATAAATATTGCTAAAAATTAAATTGAAATTTAGTAGACAAGAAAAGGAAGGAAAATTAAAGAATTCGAATTATGACATCATTATGATGCCATTAAAAATCCTCCCACCCAATCAAACTTTGACACATGGCATTAACTTATTTAAAATGACTTAATGGGCAGAAGAAAAGAAAGAAAAATTAGTTTCTTCTTCAACCTTTGGGGCAGCCAAAAACGTGGAGAGAAAGAGAGAGGAAGAAAAACTCCATTAAAGCTCACCCAAGCTCCCAACCTCACCAAATCTCACTCCAAAACCCTAGCCTTCTTCACAAAAAATTAACCTAGCACCTTGAGGAAGCTTTGGGCAGCAAAAAGAAAGAAAAATCAAGAAGTTTTCTAAGCTAGGGAAACTCTCCAACAAAGGTTAGTTTTACCAGCAACAAGCTGAGATATAGATCTACAACTTTTATGAAGAAAGCTAACCCAAATTATGACTAGAACATATTCAAAAAGTGAGTTGCATTGACTGTTCCAAGTACTGTAGATTTGGTCAGTCCAGAAATTCTAGAAAAATTTCAATCCGGCCAGTTGTGGTTTTTGGGCCATAACTTGAGCTACAAAACTCCAAATGGAGTGATTCAAAAAAATAAATATAACTAGACAAAATAAGGAACAACTTTCATGTTGATCATTTTGCCAAATTCCCACTGCAAAAATGACTAATAGAACAGTAAACACAATACTAGAAATCTGAAAATTTTGAACAATTAACATTAAGCTTAGAAATGGTATTGGCAACCAATACCAACAATTTTAGAATGCAATCATTGAATTCAAAAATTTTCACCTAGAGTCACATGCATCATGCAAGATTTATTTTTTATCTATTTGATTTCAATGATAAACAACATATTAAAACTCTTTTAATATGTTTTTGGATCTATATTTGCCATTTAAGATTTTAAAATTAATCAGATTAATTTTAGAACCCTAGATTAAATCAAGAACGATTACACTAACCTCTTGATGCACTGCAGCGTGTCTGCGCCTTTGAGATTCATCTTCAGGACACCAGATGTTGTCCCTCTAGCTTGTCCACACCAAGAACACCTATGGCAGCCCTTGAAGAGCTTCTAAAGCTTTTTCTATTAATTAGAAAATCAAGTTCTGCCTTTTAAGAGATTAAAGATGTAAACCGGACACTAGAAACAATTTCTAGTGTTCTTAATTCAAGAGATTGATGGCTAATCTCTTTGAATTGATGAGAGATGAAGAAGAATAGAGGGAGGGCTGCAAAATGGCGTGACAAAGGAGTGTGGCTGCTGATTGTATTTTATTTTTTCATAACAACACTTAAATAGCTAGGTTAACACATTAAACCCTTGCCACATGTCACCCTTTGATTAGCTCTAGGTTTAAGTGACCCAATCACATTGTGCCAAGTGTCAAACCTATATTTAATCTTGATTTCAATCATCTTACATGATTAAAAAACATTTGGCAAGCTTATGTGTTATGCCATGTGTCACCATCTCATGGTGCCACGTGTCACACTGCAAAATGACCAAAATGCCCCTGTGTCTTAATTTTGAGTTCTTAACCCAAAATAATTATTTTTTTCTTCTAATTAATTTATATCAAATATAAATTAATTAATTAATCTCTATTAATTAATTTCTCATTAATTAAATTCATATTTAGACACTTTAAATATAAATTTAACTTATATTATACATCCAATAATCTAGATTTTGTTTCAAGTCATGCTAGGGACTTTGCAATCTAATTGCAAACCAAACCTATTTAATTAATCAATTTAAACTCTTTAATTAATTAATTAAATCATATTTAATTAGGTGATAACTTGTGTATATGTGTGACTTACTAGGCTCATCACTAATTGGCAATGAGACATGATATCAACTCTTAATATCATCAGAACTCTTTCTTACCATAAATGATTTCTCTAAATCATTTTATGAACCTCATAGACCATGGTTAACACCTAGCATAGCATGCCATAGCCACCCAATTAGTAATAAGGTTTACCTTAAATGAACCTATAATCATATGTTACCATGCACTAGAATCTCTCTGTTACAAAATCCCAACTCAAGCTGGAGTCATGGTTTATGTCAAACTCCATTTGCTATGAATATTATGTTCTCTTTTAATTCCAGTTCTTGATTAAAAAGATTTTCTCATCGAAACTTTTTCGAATAAATTTATCTGTCCTGGCCAGGAACTTGAAACATCAAGAACAATTAAATGAACATAGGATTTTATCTCTATTTACTTAGAGGAACAGATTCCATCTTGATCAACACCTACCTCCATATATAACTAGTAGGAGCCAACACATGTTCATATACCCATACACAGTATAAGTATGAAAGCAGTATCAAACTCAAACTACCTATATACAAGATAACTGTGCTATCTCAGGTCTAAAGATTATATGCACTGATATGATTTATGACAAAACATTGACAAGAATAAACTCCATGTGCTTGTCATAAGTGTCACTGGTTCGGCCTACTTATCATTTATAAGTGCCTATCATGTTTGTTATATGGCATGAGACTCACCATTCCATCTTATTTATATCTCATATAAATAACTTGGGAACAAACATGAATACAATTTTCTGGATAAGTCATGTCCTTATTATGAAGTATTCTCGATTGTGAACCTATTTATGATACTTCGTGCTAGAAATATTGTCACTCATATTCTTAACAACTTAAGAATAATATTTCTAACAAAATATCAATGGACCTTTTCTATTACACATAAATATATTATGTAAACGGAAAAGTGGAAATGCCTTTTATTAATAAAAATATGTACAAGATACATACTAAATGATATGCTCTAGGGCATACTACTAACAATGTTGGGAGTATTAGAACCAATGTACCTATTGTCTATGCAAAAGTCAACATTTTAGTTGACTAATGAAATGAATAGTAACACCTAAACTTAAATTTCAAGAATTGTAAAGTTTAAAAGTGTAACATGCCCTAGTACACCTAGCAAGATTGGTTTGGATAGGTTGGCATGCCAATAGGGTTCGATTAGCGATCGCACATGGCATTATGCTATTACGTGATTTTATGGCTTTTAGCCATTCGACATTGTGTTGATACTTGGCCTTGTGCCTAATATTTATTGACTCATTAGTCGCTTTGCACATCGAGAGATACATATGTGACCGATGGTGTGATGGCCAGAGGTACTTGATACCCAGTGCCAGTTTACCCGTTTATCCAGTCCAGTCGTCCAGTATAGGTTACTTGGGCAACTAAAAATGGAAATGGATAAATTTAATGAAATTATGAATATAACAATTACAAAATAAATAAGATTACCAATACTGATTGAAAAATTATCTGCATAAGACATCAAAACATGCACTGCATATTTATTTTCTATTATTTATTTTTATTTTATTATTGGCACTACTAAGCATTATTACTTAGCACGTTGCTTTTTGCCATGCGTAGGTTCTGGAGAGACCGACCGAGAGCCTAGTAGACCACAGACTGGGTGAGACCATCTGCAGCTCTGCATAGTGTCTGTGTACCTCACCGATGTCAGTGCATTGGTAGGACACTAGATTTCATTTTTGGTATTTTGTAATTAACTTTTATTTTCTCATATGTAATTGAAACTTATGTAATGTATTTTGGTATTAATGTAAATAGTGGAAATTGTGTTTATGAATGAAAAAGTGAATATTTATTTATGACTTTTACATGATTATCATATGAGATGAATGATTAAGAAATGGAAATGTTGTTGAAAAACATTTTGAGATTTTGTTGATGAAATGGAGTTTGGGATTGATTGAAAATATTGGCAGTGTTTTTCATAGGTTCCGAAGAACTGTTTTCTCCATTTTTAGTCGGTACTTTGCCTGATTTTCTATAAAATTTACGGAACCTCAAATAAATTTATGATTTCAATAAATGACTGAAATGAATTACATTTCACAAATTGTACTTCATAACTATGAAAAAAAAAATAAATAAATTAGGAAGAATAAAAAAAATGATTGAATTAAAATAGGGTGTTCCAGTACACTGCGTGGCATATCTTGTTCGGCTACACTGTAGATGGGTAAAGGGTGTCACAGCACTAGTGCAGTCCTTAGTGAGATGGCCATTGCCTCCATAGTTAAAGCAAGCTCCTGTTGCCCAATAATATTCTCCCTCATGAATCTTGCCACATGTCTCATAGGGCGGGGAGGATATGAACCCCTGGTCGACTGCTGACCAGATCTAGGGGGTCTCTGTCTAAAGAATCTGCCCCTTCCAAACCTTCCACCTCTACCTCTGCTTGGTCCCCCAAATTTTTTCTTCTTTCTAGATGTACCACTGGGACTTTGCTCTACTGATTCTTCCCCTTTATCTTTCTCTGATTTCTCAGTCTTCTCTGATTTCTCTTTCGCTGGTGTTGCTTCTAATTCAATCCTTTCTAATCCAAGTGCCTGAGAGATGAGCTCAGAGAAGTTGTTGTGTCTGAATCCCACTACTTGCATCCTCAGATTGGGCTTCAAACCGGTCTCAAATCTCTTGCACCTTTCTTTGTTGGAAAATAGGAGACTCCCAGCATAGTGGCTTAAGAGGGAGAACTCCCTCTCATATTCTGCCACTGTTCTGTTGTGTCACACCTTACCCCTCTGTAAGGCATAACATGATCCCTTAGAATACCAATGAACTACCGCACTTCATCTACCGATAACTCATTAAGTACCCTATAAGGGATTTTAAAACAATTTTCTTATTTTTGGTAAGTGGTGAGCATTTTCTAATAAGTATTTAAAACATTTAGTTAAAATTAAAACTAGTTAATATTTTTGGTCCATTTTTTTTCTGCAAATTTTATAAAAATTTAGACAGAGTTCCCTCTGTATTTTGAGAAAACAGTTCTTTAAATACCTGTAAAAAGCACTTCTAAAAATTTTTCTCAACAACTGCTTTGATTTCATACTCAATCTCAATCAATTTCTCAACACATTTATCAACTTTCAAATTTCAAATCCACTATCCAATGATCATCAAAATACTAGCAATCCATTTCATTCAAATTAAATAAAATAGTTCCATTCATATTTCATTAGAGACAAAACAATTTAGATACATCATTACAAAATTTACATTAAGAGAATTTCAAACTACAATATATATTACAACTTTATACAAATTTTATACAAACTGCTCAATACCTATTTTTACATGTCCATACATTTATGTGCAATATATACATCAAAAGAAATATTTACAGTTATGGTATAAATTATACCCAAAGACTTCAAGCTGAATGATCCTCAATCTTTAGCAGCTCAGTCTGCTGCTCCTCTAGTCTCTAAATCTACAATAGCAATAAAAGCTATCACTGAGTACTAGGACTCAGTGGTGCGCAACATACTAAAATAATCTTTATGCAGAATATAAATCACTTTTCTTCAAAAATTTGACTAAACATGAGAATTAAACACAAAACATGAATTATGAAATTTTAATGCAAACCAAGTTCATTTCGAAGTATCAAAACACATTTCATAAAACCCACAGTTAGATCATGCCATTCAAAACAAATAGAATCTCAATAGCCAGAGGCTAAAGAGAAATCACATCACAAGGCTAGCTAGCTCAAATATATGGATATCCATTCACATCCTCTTCTACTGGCACACCTCAACACTTCTCCAGAGAAGGAATCAAAATTCGAAACTAATTACCCCCACTAGTCGTGCTAGTGAGGTGTTCAAATATATGGTCATGACACTGTGGTTTCAAAACTTATCTTAACAATTTGCTAAACATTGTCATTTCAAATATACACAATAACTTTTACAATTTAAATCAAAACATCACAAATAAGGTCACAATAAACTTTCAACAATTCAAAGCAAAAGTAAAATGCATATTTTATTCACTTTATCAATGAATTTTAAAGCATAGTAATGTTGCGCACAAACCTCAAGTGAGTCGCCTCTTGGCCTTGACTCGATTCCTCGGGTTCTTTTTCGGTATTCTTTTCAACTGAAACACACAATTTTACAGTGTTTCAATATCATAACTTAGCATAAATCAAAAAATAAATTTAGCTTCACTTTTACCTAGCTCTAACGTAATAATCTCGACGTTCTTGAAATTTTGTGTTTTGGGTTACTATTCACTATACTATTTAAGTCAAATCGTTGACTTTCTAAGGCTTAATAGGTATGGGAATTCCAACTTCACCCACATACCACATTTTGATCACTAAACTTGTTGGTTTTGGTCATTTTCTCAAAACTTAGGTCTTTTAGGCAAAATTGCCAAATTTTCAGTTTTGGAGTCCTAAGTTGCACTATTTCATTGGTCCTTTTACTGTTAGAATTTGTCAAAAATTTCTTCATAGAAAATGTTCCCTATTGTCTTAAGTTTATTCTCCTTTTTGAATCACTCCAATTGGAGTTTTGTAGCTCAAGTTATGCCCAAATTACGATTACTATTCATGCTGCAGAATTTAGTCTGGCAGATTTATTAATCCAACTTCATTCAGCAATTTGATCAAGTTAAGTCCATAATTTGGTCTAATTTTCTTCATATGAAATGTTCTACTATGTCTTAGGTTTCCATCGGTTCAAGAATCACCTAAATCGGAGTTTTCTAGAGAGAGTTATAGCTATTGAAACTTTACTGTTCATATGGCAAATCTGCAGTTCTGCAGATTCAGTGACTCAACTTTGGTCAGTAATTTGATTGGGTTAATGGCATAATTTTGATTTTTGTTCTTCATAAAAGTTTTAGGTCTATATCTCATCTAACCACTAGTAAAATTTCAGGTCATTTTGACCTGCCTAGCTCGAGTTATGACCAAATGAACAAATACTGTTCATTTGGTCAGTTTGTGCCAAGGCAGACTGTGATTTCTCAACTTTGGTCAATTTGTTCACTAGGTTTTGGTCACTTTTTGGGCATACTTCCTAAATGAAAATTGTGTCATTTAGTGCTTATTTTCATTCCCAAATGGTCCCATACCAATTGGACTTGTAAAATTTTATTTTTGGTCCCTCAAAGTTGACTTTTGGTCATGGTGCATACCCAATCCAAATTTGGCTTTGATTCAAACACTTCTAACACACTTAATTAAGTCACAAATGGCCATTTCTTTCCTTAAACTATGTCAAAGACATCATTTAGCACTTCTTCACATTTTTAGTCCCTAAACCCTAATGTCCAAACCCTAATTCACACTAATTTTTGCATTTACTTGATTCCATGCCTTTAACCATAGTCATTCAACTAACTAAGATTTATATACCCCTTTCAAACCATTCAATTCATGCAAATCATCCTCATAACCAAGCTGGCCGAAAATCAGTTTAGTCCCTCAACCAATTTTTCTTTTCATTTTAAGTTTGTTTCTATGTTCTGAATGCTATACATACACTAATTAAACTAAAAACTTGAAGTTTGCATTACTAACCTTTTTAGGTGTCTTTGAACTTTCACTTTCTCTCAATTTTCTTCAATTCTTTGATGACCAATCTTCCTCTCAAGTGATTAAATCAACTTTTTGTGAAGCAAGTATGGGAGGATTTGGGGTTTAATGATGGTTTCAAAGCTTGAAGCAAGCATTAAATGAGATTTGCAATGGTGAGGGAGAGAGAAGGATGGGAGGCGACACTTTGAGGAAGTTGAGGCTTTTAATTTTTTTTTTCTTTTCTTTATTTTGGATATTTATCTCTTAGGAAGACCCAAAAATCCAATTAATTAAATTCACAAATTCTTATTTTTTTATGGCATCATGCATGAGGTCATGCATGATGTCATCACCATTTGACTTTTCCATTTTCTTTTTTTTTTCTATTTATTATTCTATTAGTTCTTTAATTTAATTCTCAATTCTAAAATTTTCTTTTCTCCGATTTCTTTGACAGTTAGGTCAGGAGTCAGCTCTCGGGGTCAATTGACTAAATTGCCCCTCGCTGATTCATCCCGGTTTGTAAATAATTCAATATTTCTTCCGGCTCCCTGGCCTAATTATTTGACTGACCTAACAGTTCTTTTTCATGATTTTCTCTTTTCCACTGTGTTTATAAGGGTCCTAAGGACCGCGACGTCATATTTTACGGTTCAAAATTTGAGTTTAAAATGACTTGGCAATCCTTCCCGAGAAGGTCACCCATCGCTGTGACTCTCGGCTCGTTTAACCTCTTATGTTCTGTTTTTCTTATTTATACTTAACTAATTGACAATTACTAATTATTTGTGTTTATGGCTTCTCTAGTTGTCTTAAGTGTGGTTCTAATCTCCTTAATTGTCCAGACCAACACCGGTCACCGGAACAGTGAAATATATCAGGCTATACAAATAGGAGTGTTACAATTCTGCCCCCCTTAAAATAAATTTCGTCTCAAAATTTTACCTGGTATCAATCTCTAAACAGCTGTGGGTGCTGTCTTCTCATGTCTTCCTCTCGTTTCCAAGTAGCCTCCTGGCCTAAATGATGGTTCCACAACACTTTTACCAACGGTATCTGCTTATTTCGTAGCTGCTTCACCTCATAAGCCAGAATTTGTATGGGTTCTTCTTCATATGTGAGGTCTAGATTCACTTAAATTTCCTCTACTGGTAGTACATGAGATGGGTCTGATCGATACCTCCCCAACATAAACACATGGAAGACATTATGTATCTTCTCTAACTCTGGAGGTAATGCCAAATGATATGCCAAAGGACCCACTCTTTCCAGAACCTCATATGGCCCAATGAAACGAGGACTCAGTTTTCCCTTTCTGCCGAATCTCATAATTCTCTTCCAAGAAGAAACCTTGAGAAAAACTTTCTCACCCACTGCATACTCAATACCCCTTCTTTTCAAATCAATGTAGGACTTCTGACAGTCTGATGCAATCTTAAGTCGATCTCTGGTCACCCTGATTTTCTCTTCAGTCTGTTGAACAATTTTGGGTCCAATCATTTTTCTTTCACTCACGTCATCCCAACACAATGGGGTTCTACATTTTCTGCCATATAAAGCTTCATATGGAGGCATCCCAATGCTTGATTGGTAGCTGTTGTTGTAAGCAAACTCAATCAAAGGCAAGTGTGTCACACCCTACCCCTCTGTAAGGCATAACACGATCCCGTAGTATACCTAATGAATTACCAACTTCGTCTAATGGTAACCCATTAAATACACTACAAGGGATTTTAAAACTTTTCTTACTTCTTTTTACAGTGGTGAGCACTATTTACAGGTGTTAAAAACTTTTTTGAACTGAAGTGAAACAGCTAACACATTTGAATTATTAGTAATTTCTGTAAAAATTTTGGCAGAGTGCCATCTGTATTTTGAATAAAACAGTTCTTCAAAAACCTGTAAAAAGCACTACAAATATATTTCTCAATCTCAACTTCAATATTTGATCAACTCAATATGTTTCTCAACTCAAATTCACAGTAATTTTTCAGTATTTTCAAAGCTAAGATAAAAGAAATATAGTTCAAATTTTTCAAGCCAAAATAATTCACAATTTATTTCTACAACTTCAATGTACAATTTTATTTTACAACTGCTCAAAACCAAGAACACTATATGCATACAATGAACATACATTACAATATAAAATGCAAAATATGGTATAGTCAATATACCCGATGATCTCTCAGTGTAGTACTAGTAGCATAGTCTGCTACCCTGTCAGTCTGTCTACCTGCGACAGCAATGAAAAGCTATCGCTGAGTAAAATTAACTCAATGGTGCACAATAACAATTTGAAATGTGATAGATAAATCTTTTATTGATAATTCACAAATCAAATAGTTCACAATTCCATTTCACAATTTACAAAGTTCATATAATACAAATTTGATCAAATAACTGAGTAACACAGTTTTGCAAATCAATAACACAATTTTGACCAAATAACTGAATAATACAGTTTTGTCAATCAATAACACCACTTGATCAAATAATTGAATAATACAGTTTTGCCAATCAATAACACAATTTGATCAAATAACTGAATAATACCGTTTTGCAAATTAATAACACAATTTAAATGCTGCACAATTATATTTCACAAATTATCAAAGCTCATTATAGAAAAATTTTGAGTCAAATAATTTAATAAACACAGTGTTGCCAATTCATACACAACTTAAGCCATGACACAAAATTTCCGATCAATGCTGTGTTGTACACCACGACAAAGCAATCTACAACCCCACTAATCGAAATCAATGAGGGAGGTGGCTAACTAGCTAATGAGTACTCATCCGATCTACAACCTCAACTGGTAAACCAGAGAGGGAGGAAAATAATCGCACTCACCCTAGACTGATAAGTCAAAGAGGGAGGAATATAATCATACTTACCCATAAATGGAGGAGGAACATAGTAACAGTGTCATGCCAAGTGTGAATCAAAACAATTCCAAATCACAATATTTAAATATTTCATACAAACCACAAATCATATTTATCTCAAAATTTCCATTTGCAAAGTAGGCAACACAATAATTTCCAAATAAGATTCTCAAAGCCAAAACAATAAAAAATTATTCATAACTCATTTCTCCAAATAAATTTTCTAGAAAAAGCAGTGAATATAAAAAGTATTATGCACAGACACAATTTAAAACTATAATGTTCAAATAAATTTTTAAGTAGAAAATAAGAAATCAAAATTACTGTGCACAAACACAATTTAAAACAATAACATACAAATAATCATAATTTATTTCAATTGAAAATTTTAAAAGAAATAACCATTGTGCTTAAATACAATTTAAAACAATAACATACAAGTAATCATAATTTATTTCAATTGAAAAATTCAAAAGAAATAACTATTGTGCACAAACACAATTTAAAACAATAACGTACAAATAATCATAATTTATTTTAATTGAAAAATTCAAAAGAAATAACTATTGTGCACAAACCTCTGATAACCGTCTTTTGGCTCTGACTCAGTGTTTTCTTCCCTTCCCTGAGTCTTTGCTAACTGAGAAACACAATTTGAAGTGTTTCAGTACTCATTTAAACTGTCTCTAACGATAATGCTTAATAATTAATTTATTAAGTTCTATTATTTCCTTAGTCAACCTAAGATGTCGACCATCGATGCATTCTAGGTGAATTAGGTTTTAATGTTACCAATATGTCACATTTGTAGCCTTTTAGAGTTGGTACATGTTACCCAATTCATTTTCATATATATTGCGTTTTATTGCAATTTGCCGGATTCCGGTATACTGATTTAACCTAGCCGGATGACCTAGTTCCCTCAGTTTTCGGGTTTCGGTCAAAACTACAAACTTGTAGATCTATATCTTATTGCACGCAGGGCAAAATTTAAGGTAATTCTGAGTTTACTAGACTAAGTTATGGTCATTTTACTATTGCTGGTCAGAATGTACCAAAATTAGTCACTTTAAGTCATTTTAGGTCAATTTTGGTTCGGCCAGTTTTTGGACCTGAACTTGTGTAAGCTATTAGACTTGCTTATGGTCATTTCTGTGCTTTGGTGTCTTCATAAGACTTGTATATATATGTCTCAACTATTCATGGTAAACATTTCAAGTCAATTGGACCTGTTTTGAGTGAGTTATGGCCAAAACACTAACTGCTACCCAAATGGTCAATTTTCAGGCCTTAAGTGCACTAATCTGGATTTGGTCATTTTTCAAGTTATCTTCCAAGCAGAATTTTGGCAAGCTTCCTTTAAGAAAGTTGGCACATTTTGTGCCTAGTTTCACCTCCAATTGGTTTCATACCAATTGGAGCCACACACTTAAGGTTCTAAGCCAATTTACACACTGCCCTATTGCACATTGTCCATCACTCAATCAAAGATACATTTAACACCCACCAAGTTGCACATTCATGCAATTTCTGTTTTGTACCATAACACAAACACATTCCACAACAAATTGTTGGTCATTTTGGCAGCTTATAATCACACTCAATATGCACCATATAGGACAGAATTTTTCAAGCTCAAATTACAAACAATTCAATCACCTAACTTAGCTTATTTACATGTCCAACCTCACACATTTATACATATACACAAGCTGCCATAACAAGTACCACAATTCAACATTAATATTCTATAAACCAAACATGAAATAACATTTTTATGGTTCACCATTCAAGCTGCCGATTCATACACCTCTCTCCATTAATGTCCAAGCTTCCAATTTCAAGTATACATTCACAATATACTTAGTATACATTACCCAATTTATTCCTACACATATAAACACATAATCAACCCTTTAATCTACCATTTACAAGCAAGAATAAACTGCCCTTAAGGAGTTTCCATGGCTGCCAAAAATAAACATTTCCCTTAATACATCAATCTCCAAAAATCTCTCCACAATTCATGTACCCATAACATCCTCACAAACTTTAATGAAGCAATAATCAAAAACACATACTTACCACTTTGGAAACTCTCCAAAACCTCACCAAAACTTGATCTTCTTGCTGCTTATCTACTGCCAAAGTGGTGTAGAATAATTTTAGTGAAGGAATCAAATGGAAAAATGGCTTGGAGATGGGAGAATGGAGCTTGCATGGAGCTTGGAAGCTTTGGCCATGGAGTTCTTCTTGGGAGCAATTCGGCTGCTCTTTGGGAAGGATGAAGAAGATGACAATCTTTCCAAAAATGAGGATGTAATGGTCTACTTAGGTGAGTTAGTGGAGCACTATGTGTGATTAAATATTTATTTAATCTTAAATTCCCAATTTCTCACATTAAGCTCCCAATTTTTGCTATTTACTTTAGGTACCACCAATTAAATTTTTCATGACATTTTCCAAGTGTAATATCACGTATTTTTAATGGACATTTAGATCAAAAGACAACTCGGGGTGTTAAATGACCACAATGCCCCTGTTCGGGTTACATTCCTGACTTTTCGGTAACACCGGGCTTCGTCGTTTTCTCGATTTCTCACTTTTCTTTATACTAATTAATAAATTTTTCTTTGATATTTCTAATGGTATTTATACTTCAATAGACATTTATTTAAGTCCTAAAAATATTTTTCAGGGTTCTCCGCGGTCTGTATTAGTCAACGGTCCACGCCGAACTTCCCAAAGGCGGTCACCCATCGCTAGGGTTCTCGGCTCGTTTAACTTGGTTACATTTCATTGCTATTATTTTTCCTTTATTTTTCTTATATTTTCTTTTCTTGTATTTCATTATTTTATGTCTCCTCACTCATATCTAAGTGTAGTTCTAGGCATCCTAGCTGTCCGGACAACACTGGTCACAGGAACAGTAGAACGTACTACCGAACATAGGGGCGTTACAATTCTCTCCCCCCCCCCCCCCCTAAAATAAATTTCGTCCACAAAATTTTACCCAATAGCCATCTTACAATAGTCATACGTTTATTTTCTCCTTTCTATATGATCGTATAATCTTCTTTCCCTCAAATTTGTATAAGACTTTTAAAAATCTAATACAACATTTAATTTGATTGTATAACACCAATCTTCTCTTACTATTGTGCTGTCTAATATTTCGGTTCATGTTCCTTCTTGAATGACCCTTAAGGTCATGTTAGAATGATTTATCTAGTCATTGGTCCTCTAACTATTCTCGTCAATAGTCTTTCTCATATTCGTAACATTTCTTTGTTATATCTGAACCAACTGTTCAAATTTTTACTTCCATAACTCTTTTTATCTATCAATATTCTATAACTTACCTCCTTTTGTACTAAACTATAACCTTTCGATACTCTAACTTTTGAGTTTTAGATCCTTAAGTAGGATTTTCAAACTTATTTCTAACAATTAAATTCTGTTCTGGCATAACTATACCAAAACAGATGCCGTTGGCAACTATTCTCATCTAGGTGTACTATCGAGTAGTACGTAGCTCTACACAATAATCTCAAGTTAGTAATCAGAATCGACTACAAAGATAAACATCAAGAACATTGCATAGTTACTATGATACATCCCAATAGATCAAACTTTCCTATCTTTTATCCTTTTCGAATTCACTAATATCCCGAACTTCTTAGGGTTACAATATCCATTAACAATTACTAACAATAACATCTTTGCCCTCATCTAGAGCAATTCTATTACTGTAACTTACTTTTACGTCCTCTTGCCTTACATTAAGTAGGCTTGCCATTTAGCTTTATAATTTATGGTGTTTAGAACATACTTTTCGCCGATAAACTCTTTCAAAACCTATTTCACTTATTATCACAATCCTTATCTTAAAGGACTAATCACTAATGTATCAAAATTTATTCCCCTGTAAAGGAATAACAACAGAACATATAATTCTAACACTAACATAAAAGTATGCAGATTCCAGGTCAACAATACATAAACGAAGAGTGCTATCCTTCTTCTTAATAAACAATATTGGCGCTCCCCATGGTGACACACAAGGGCAGATGAAGCCCTTTTCAAGTAGTTCTTGCAACTGTACCTTCAACTCCTTCAACTCTGCTGGTGCCATTCTGTATGGTGTTATAGAGATTGGATCCACACCAGGCAAAACATTAATTTCAAACTGCACCTCTCTTTCTAGACGTAATCCTGGCAATTCATCAGGAAACACATCTGGAAAGTCATATACTGTAGGGATGTCCCTCAATACTGGACTCCCCACTTGGGTGTCTACCACATGCACCAAGTATGCTTCACACCCCTTTCTGATCATTTTTCTGGCTAGTGCAGCCGAAATGACGTTTGATGGCAATAGCTGCCTCTCCCTGTATATTACCACTTCACTGTACTGAGGGAGACCAAAAGTGACTGTCTTCAGTCTACAGTCAATCATGGCGTGATGCCTGGACAACCAATCTATGCCCAAGATGATATCATAATCTCTGAAGGGCATTTCAATGAGATCAGACAAAAAAGTATGTCCTTGGATCACCAAAGGACAACCCCTATACATTCTATTAACCCTGACCTCTTGTCCTAATGGACTTGTTACTAACACCTCAAAGTCCATTTTTGTACATGAAACAGCAATGCAATCAATGATGCTAGCACTTACATAAGAATGGGTAAAACTCGGATCAAATAACACAAATGCATCTTTGTTAAAAGTTGAGAAGGTACCAGCCACAACATCAGATGTCTCGACTTCTTCTCTCTGTCTCATTGCGTAGACTCTTACCGGAGCTCTGTCTTGCTCTGATTGTTTCACAGTGCCTTGGCTGCCTGCTGGGTTACCTCTAACCCTGTCTCTACCTCTGCTGGGTAGTTGTGAACCTCTGGTGACAGGGCTCTGAACCAACCCTTCAGCAGTAGTAGAAGGTAGTCCAATTCTACGGGCACTGGTGCAGTCCTTGGCAAAGTGTCATATGCCTCCACAGTTATAACAGGCTCCTATGGCCTTGTAGCATACCCCACCATGATTTCTACCACAAGTTTCACATTGGCAGGGATGGTAGAAACTTCTAGTCGTTCGACGACTGGACCTGGACCTTGGTGGTCTCTGTCTTGATGATCCACCTCTGTTATATCCCTGATCTCGGGGCTCCTCAAATTCTTTCTCTTTCTCAAATTACTGCTTGAGCTCTGACCCATACGTTTCTCCCTCTTCTTTATTTCATGTTGTCCTCGTAGGGGTTGGGTCTATACTTGGGCTTGGGCTGACAGATTATCAGCTATTTGTTGAAAGAAATTGGCCATTTGCTAGGCCATTTGTGCAGTAATTTGTACCGATAAAACTGGTACAGTCGGGCCTTCAACACTTTGTGGAGCTGGGGCCTCAACTTGTACCTCAGCCTCTATCGATTGATCGACTGAACGATCACCCTCTTCCATAGTCAATTCGAGGATCTTAGACCTCCTGAACAATTAACACAAGGAGATTTCCTCCTGTTAGTGCATATTTATAATGTAATGTACTGTATGTATCAAACAATGACATTGAGCAGTTGTACTATAAAGAAAGAATATTCAAATTATAAGTGAAAACAGAATTTAAAAACAAGCTCTGATACCACTAAAACATGTCACACCCTACCCCTCTGTAAGGCATAACATGATTCCGTAGTATACCTAATGAATTACCAACTTTGTCTACTGGTAACCCATTAAATACACTACAAGGGATTTTAAAACTTTTATTACTTCTTTTTACAGTGGTGAGCACTATTTACAGGTGTTAAAAACTTTTTTGAATTGAAGTGAAACAGCTAACACATTTGAATTATTAGTAATTTCTGTAAAAATTTTGGCAAAGTGCTATCTGTATTTTGAATAAAACAGTTCTTCAAAAACTTGTAAAAAGCACTACAAATATATTTCTCAATCTCAACTCTAATATTTGATCAACTCAATATGTTTCTCAACTCAAATCCACAGTAATTTTTCAGTATTTTCAAAGCTAAGATAAAAGAAATATAGTACAAATTTTTCAAGCAAAAATAATTCACAATTTATTTTTACAACTTCAATGTACAATTTTATTTTACAACTGCTCAAAACCAAGAACACTAAATACATACAGTGAACATACATTACAATATAAAATGCAAAATATGATATACTCAATATACCCGATGATCTCTCAGTGTAGTACTAGCAGCCTAGTCTGCTATCCTGTCAGTCTGTATACCTGCGACAGCAATGAAAAGTTATCGCTGAGTAAAATTTACTCAGTGGTGCACAATAACAATTTGAAATGCGATACATAAATCTTTTATTGACAATTCACAAATCAAATAGTTCACAATTCTATTTCACAATTTACAAAGTTCATATAATACAAATTTGATCAAATAACTAAGTTACACAGTTTTGCCAATCAATAACACAATTTTGATCAAATAACTGAATAATACAGTTTTGCCAATCAATAACACCATTTGATCAAATAATTGAATAATACAGTTTTGCCAATCAATAACACAATTTGATCAAATAACTGAATAATACCATTTTGCAAATTAATAACACAATTTAAATGCTGTAAAATTACATTTCACAAATTATCAAAGCTCATTATAGAATTTTGGGTCAAATAATTTAATAAACACAGTGTTGCCAATTCATACACAACTTAAGCCATGACACAAAATTTCTGATCAATGCCGTGTTGTACACCACGACAAAGCAATCTCCAAGCCCACTAATCGAAATCAATGAGGGAGGTGGCTAGCTAGCTAATGAGTACTCATCCGATCTATAACCTCAACTGGTAAACCAGAGAGGGAGGAAAATAATCACACTCATCCCAGACTGATAAGTCAAAGAGGGAGGAATATAATCACACTCACCCCATAAATGGAGGAGGAACATAGTAACAGTGTCATGCCAAGTGTGAATCAAAACAATTTCAAATCACAATATTTAAATATTTCATACAAACCACAAATCATATTTATCTCAAAATTTCTATTTGCAAAGTAGGCAACACAATAATTTCCAAATAAGATTCTCAAAGCCAAAACAATAAAAAATTATTCATAACTCATTTTTCCAAATAAATTTTCTAGTAAAAGCAGTGAATATAAAAAGTATTGTGCACAGACACAATTTAAAACTATAATGTTCAAATAAATTTTTACATAGAAAATAAGAAATCAAAATTATTGTGCACAAACACAATTTAAAATAATAACATACAAATAATCATAATTTATTTCAATTGAAAAATTCAAAAGAAATAACTATTGTGCACAAACACAATTTAAAACAATAACATACAAATAATCATAATTTATTTTAATTGAAAAATTCAAAAGAAATAACTATTGTGCACAAACCTCTGATAACCGTCTTTTGGCTCTGACTCAGTGTTTCCTTCCCTTCCCTGAGTCTTTGCTAACTGAGAAACAAAATTCGAAGTGTTTCAGTACTCATTTAAACTGTCTCTAATGATAATGCTTAATAATTAATTCATTGAGTTCTATTATTTCCTTAGTCAACCTAAGATATCGACCCTCGATGCATTCTAGGTGAATTAGGTTTTAATGTTACCAATATGTCATATTTGTAGCCTTTTAGGGTTGGTACATGTTACCCAATTCAATTTCATGTATATTGCGTTTTATTGCAATTTGCCGAATTCCGGTATACTAATTTGACCTAGCCGGATGACCTAGTTTCCTCGGTTTTCGGGTTTTAATCAAAACTACAAACTTGTAGATCTTTGTCTTATTGCACGAGGGGCAAAATTTCAGGTCATTCTGAGTTTACTAGACCAAGTTATGGTCATTTTACTATTGCTGGTTAAAATGTACCAAAATTAGTCACTTTAAGTCATTTTAGGTCAATTTTGGTTCGGCCAGTTTTTGGACCCAAATTTGTGCAAGCTATTTGACTTGCTTATGTTCATTTCTGGGCTTTGGTGTCTTCATAAGACTTGTAGATATATGTCTCAACTATTCATGGTAAAACTTTCAGGTCAATTGGACCAGTTTTGTGTGAGTTATGGCCAGAACACTAACTGCTACCCAAATGGTTAATTTTCAGGCCTTAAGTGCACTAATCCGGATTTGGTCATTTTTCAAGTTATCTTCCAAGCAGAATTTTGGGAAGCTTCCTTCATGAAAGTTGACACATTTTGTGCCTAGTTTCACCTCTAATTGGTTTCATACCAATTGGAGTCACACACTTAAGGTTCTAAGCCAATTTACTCACTGCCCTATTGCACATTGTCCATCACTCAATCAAAGATACATTTAACACCTACCAAGTTGCACATTCATGCAATTTCTATTTTGTACCATAACACAAACACATTCCACAACAAATTGTTAGTCATTTTGGCAGCTTATAATCACACTCAATATGCACCATATAGGACAGAATTTTTCAAGCTCAAATTACAAATAATTCAATCACCTAACCTAGCTCATTTACATGTCCAACCTCACACCTTCATACATATACACAAGCTGCCATAACAAGTACCACAATTCAAAATTAATATTCCACAAACCAAATATGAAATAACATTTTTATGGTTCACCATTCAAGCTGCCGATTCATACACCTCTCTCCATTAATGTCCAAGCTTCCAATTTCAAGTATACATTCACAATATACTTAGTATACATCACCCAATTTATTCTTATACATATAAAAACATAATCAACCCTTTAATCTACCATTTACAAGCAAGAATAAACTACCCTTAAGGAGTTTCCATGGCTGCCAAAAATAATCATCTCCCTTAATATATCAATCTCCAAAAATCTCTCCACAATTCAAGTACCCATAACATCCTCACAAACTTTAATGAAGCAATAATAAAAAACACATACTTACCACTTTGGAAACTCTCCAAAACCTCACCAAAACTTGATCTTCTTGCTGCCTATCTACTGCCCAAGTGGTGTAGAATAATTTTTGTGAAGGAATCAAATGGAAAAATGACTTGGAGATGGGAGAATGGAGCTTGCATGGAGCTTGGAAGCTTTGGCCATGGAGTTCTTCTTGGGAGCAATTCGGCTGCTCTTTGGGAAGGTTGAAGAAGATGACAATCTGTCCAAAAATGGGGATGTAATGGTCCACTTAGGTGAGTTAGTGGAGCACTATGTGCGATTAAATATTTATTTAATCTTAAATTCCCAATTTCTCACATTAAGCTCCCAATTTTTGCTATTTACTTTAGGTACCACCAATTAAATTTTTCATGAAATTTTCCAAGTGTAATATCATGTATTTTTAATGGAAATTTAGATCAAAAGACAACTCGGGGTGTTAAATGACCACAATGCCTCTATTCGAATTGCATTCCTGACTTTTTGGTAACACCGGGTTTTATCATTTTCTCGATTTCTCACTTTTCTTTGTACTAATTAATAAATTTTTCTTTGATATTTCTAATGGTATTTTTACTTCAATAGACATTTATTTAAGTCCTAAAAATATTTTCCAGAGTTCCCCGCGGTCCAGGGCTAGTCAACGGTCCACGCCGCAACTTCCCAGTGCGGTCACCCATCGCTAGGGTTCTCGGCTCGTTTAACTTGGTTACATTTCATTGCTATTATTTTTCTTTTGTTTTTCTTGTATTTTCTTTTCTTATATTTTATTATTTTGTCTCCTCACTCATATCTAAGTGTAGTTCTAGGCATCCTAGCTGTTCGGACAACACTGGTCACAGGAACAGTAGAACGGACTACCGAACATAAGGGTGTTACAAAGTGTGTATCCCCACTGCCTTCAAACTCAATCACACAAGCCCGTAGCATATCCTCCAAGATCTGAATTACCCTCTCAGACTGGCCATCTGTCTGTGGGTGGAATGCAGTACTGAAGTTCAATCTAGTTCCTAGGGCTTTCTGAAGACTACCCCAGAATCTAAAAGTGAACCTAGGATCTCTGTCTGATACGATGGATACTGGCACTCCATGAAGTCTCACAATCTCATCAATGTACAATCTGGATAATATTTCTAAACTATAGTCCATCCGAACTGGCAGAAAATGAGCAGACTTGGTTAGTCTGTCAATAATGACCCAAACTGCATCATGACTCTTCTGTGTCCTCGGAAGTCCCATCACAAAATCCAACGTTATTCTCTCCCATTTCCATTCTGGTACTGGTAGTGGATGTAATAACCCAGTGGGTACTTGATGCTCTACATTCACTTGCTGACAAGTTAGGCATTTGGAAACAAACTCTGCTACATCTCTTTTCATACCCATCCACCAGTAATGATCCTTTAGCCCTCTATACATTTTTGTGCCACCAGGGTGCATGGCAAAAGGAGACTCATGTGCTTCCTTCAAAATGATTTGCCTCAAATCGACATCATTAGGAACACACATTCTGCCCTGGTGTAGCAGTAGACCATCATCTCTGATTGAAAATTCTCGTTTCTTGCCCTGTTGGACTTCTTCCATCAGCTTCTGATACTTCTGATCATTTTGAGCAGCCATTCCAATCTGATCAATCAATACTGGCTGTACATCCCATGCAACTGCTGTCTGCCCATCATCATTATTTTCTAAGCTGGCATGTAATGATCTTAACTCATATACCATAGACAAAGGAGTAACCCGTAGACTTGCCATAGTCTTGCGACTTAAGGCATCAGCCGCAATATTAACTTTCCCTGGCTGATAGTCTATCAGACAATCATAGTCTTTTATTAACTCTAACCATCTCCTCTGTCTCAAATTCAGCTCTTTCTGGGTGCCCAAATACTTCAAACTCTTATGATCTGTGTAGATGTAACACTTTTCCCCATACAAATAGTGTCTCCAGATCTTAAGAGCAAACACAATAGCTGCAAGCTCCAAGTCATGTGTCAGATAATTCCTCTCATGCGGTTTTAGCTGGCGTGATGCATAGGCAATGACATTTCGATCTTGCATCAATACACAGCCTAACCCATTGTGAGAAGCATCACTGTAAACTGTGTATTCTTTACCCGGAGTAGGTAAAGTAAGGACTGGAGCTTCAGTCAAACATTTCTTCAATTCATCAAAACTCTGTTGGCATTTATCCGTCCACTGAAATTTCACATATTTTCTAAGCAGCTTGGTCAATGGAGATGCTAACATGGAAAATCCTTTCACGAAACGATGGTAGTATCCAACAAAACCCAGAAAACTGTGAATTTCTGTGACATTTCTGGGTGGCCTCCAATTAAGGACAGCTTCTATCTTACTTGGATCTACCTTGATTCCCTCTTCTGATACTACACGCCCCAAGAAAGATATTTCCTTCAACCAAAATTCACATTTCGACAATTTGGCGTATAGCTATTTCTCCCTCAAAGTCTACAGTACAATCCGCAAATGTCTATCATGCTATTCTGCATTCCTCGAATAGACCAATATATGATCAATAAATACTACAACAAACTGGTCTAGGTATGGTCTAAAGATAGTGTTCATTAGATCCATAAAAGCAGCCGGAGCATTAGTTAACCCGAATGGCATGACTAAGAACTCATAATGGTCATAGCAGGTTCTGAAGGCAGTTTTAGAAATACTCTGCTCTTGTACTTTCAGCTGATAATAACCTAATCTCATGTCAATTTTGGAGAACACAGCTGCACCCCTCAACTGATCAAACAAGTAATCAATGCGGGGCAATGGATATCTGTTCTTTATTGTCACCTTATTCAACTGCCGGTAGTCAATACATAAGCGGAGAGTGCCATCCTTCTTCTTTACAAACAACACTGGTGCTCCCTAAGGTGATACACTGGGGCGGATAAAGCCTTTATCAAGCAGTTCTTGCAACTTCACTTTCAACTCTTTTAATTCTGCAGGTGCCATTCTATATGGCGTTATGGAGATTGGGTCCACACCAGGCATAACATCAATCTCAAACTGCACCTCTCTTTCTGGAGGTAATCTTGGCAATTCATCAGGAAACACATCCCAAAAATCACATACAGTAGGGATGTCCCTTAGTGCTGGACTCCCCACTTGGGTGTCTATCACATGTGCCAAGTATACTTTACACCCCTTTCTGATCATTCTTTTGGCTAGTGCAGCCAAAATGATGTTTGATGGCAGTAAATGCCTCTTCCCATGTATTACCACATCACCGAACAAAGGAAGACCAAAATTAACTGTCTTCAGTCTACAGTCAATCATGGCATGATGCCTGGCTAACCAATCCATGCCCAAGATAATATCATACTTTTTGAAGGGCATTTCAATCAAATCTGACAGGAAAACATGTCCTTGGATCACCAAAGGATAGTCTCTATAAATTATATTGACCCGGACCTCTTCTCCTAACAGACTAGTTACTAGCACTTCAAAACCCATTTGCACACATGGAACAGCAAGTGAACTGACTATGCTAGCACTAACATATGAATGGGTTGAACCCAGATCAAACAACACAAACACATCTTGATCAGAGATAGAGAATGTACCAGCTACCACATCGGAAGTCTCAGCCTCGTCTCGCTGTCTCATTGTATAGACTCTGGCTGACGCACTTCCTTGTGCATCGACCAATCGTGCCTTTGATCGCTCAAGCAAAGCCTCTACCTCTGCCTCTTCCTCTTCTTCTGCCAACTGACTATGAACCTCTGGGAGCAGGACTCTGAATAGATCCCTCGGCAGTAGTAGGAGCTGGACCATATCTCGGAGACGGAGCACTAGTACAGTCTCTTGCTAAATGACCCTTGCCTCCGGAATTAAAGCAGGCTCCAGTGGCCCAATAACACTCCCATGAATCTTGCCACAAGTCTCACAGGGCGTAATGTGAACTCGCCGATCGGCCGACTGCACCTAGGGGTCTCGTCCGAAAATCTGCCTACCAAATCTTTCCACCTCGACCGCCTGGTCCAAGAAACTTCTTTTTCTTTCCGAGGTACCATCGTAACTCGGCTCACCGACTTTTTCCCTTATCTTTTCTCGATTTCTCCTTTCTCGATTTTTCTTTCACCGGGTTGCTTCTAATTCTATTCTTTCCAACTCAAGTGCTTGAGACATGAGCTCTGAGAAGTTGCTGTGTCGAAATCCTACAACTTGCATCCTTATACTGGGCTTCAAATCCGTCTCAAATCTCTTGCACCTTGCCTTGCTGGTGGAAAGGAGACTCCCAGCATAATGACTTAAGCGAGAGAACTCCCTCTCATACTCTGCCACTGATCTATTCCCTTGTTTCAAACTCAAAAATTCTTGTAGTTTCTGATCAACATATGCATCTGGGATGTATTTCTATCTGAATTCTCTGAAGAAGTCATCCCAGGTCAGCACTGGTGGTTCAGCCAAGCTGTGGGGGATGGTCTTCCACCAATCATACGCATCCCCTTGCAATAGCGACACAGAATACTCAAACTTCAGTTCATCTTGGCAGTGCAGCTTCTTAAACACTCTGTCCATTCTTTCAAGCCATTACTCTGCCTCAAGCGGCCCATCAGACTTCTTAAATTCTGCAGCCCCATACTTCAATAATTTATCATACTGTTTGGCTAGAGACAGTGGTTGTGCCATAGGTGTCTGGGGTGGAGCTTGAGCAGGCATACCCCACACCATTTGTTGAAACATCGCAGCCATCTGCTGTGCGAACTATGCAGGAAACTGCGGCATTGGTGGGGCCGGTGCTGCTGATCCATTGACATTTTGTAAAGCTAGGGCTTCCTCTTGTGCCTCAGCTTCAACAGACTGCTCAACTGAGCGATCCCCTTCTTCCATAACAGTCTGGAGTAGGATATCTCCTGAACAAGTAACATAAGGAGATTTCCCTCCGTTAGTTCATATTCATGATGTAATGCACTGTATGTACCAATTATGGACATTGAGCAGTTGTACTTAACAAAGAAAAGACACAAATTCTCAAGTTAAAACATACTTCAAAAATTTTGCTCTGATACAACTAAAACATGTCACACCTTACCCCTCTGTAAGGCATAACATGATCCCATAGAATACCTAATGAACTACCGCACTTCATCTACCGATAACTCATTAAGTACCCTACAAGGGATTTTAAAACAATTTTCTTATTTTTGGTAAGTGGTGAGCATTTTCTAATAAGTATTTAAAACATTTAGTTAAAATTAAAAATAGTTAATATTTTTGGTCCATTTTATTTTTCTGCAAATTTTATAAAAATTTTGATAGAGTTCCCTTTGTATTTTGAGAAAACAGTTCTTCAAATACCTGTAAAAAGCACTTCTAAAAATTTTTCTCAACAACTGCTTTGATTTCATACTCAATCTCAATCAATTTCTCAACACATTTAGTAACTTTCAAATTTCAAATCCACTATCCAATGATCATTAAAATACTAGCAATCCATTTCATTCAAATTAAATAAAATAGTTCCATTCATATTTCATTAGAGACAAAACAATTTAGATACATCATTACAAAATTTACATTAAGAGAATTTTAAACTACAATATATATTACAACTTTATACAAATTTTATACAAACTACTCAAGACCCATTTTTACATGTCCATACATTTATGTGCAATATATACATTAAAAGAAATATTTACAGTTAGGGTAAAAATTATACCCGAAGACTTCAAGTTGAATGATCCTCAATCTTTAGCATTACCATCTTTGCTCCTCTAGTCTCTAACTGGGACAAAGAATAAAAGTTATCGCTGAGTACTAGGACTCGGTGGTGCACAACATACTAAAATAATCTTTATGCAGAATATAAATCACATTTATTCAAAAATTTGACTAAACATGAGCATTAAACACAAAACATGAATTATGAAATTTTAATGCAAACCAAGTTCATTTCGAAGTATCAAACACATTTCATAAAACCCACAGTTAGATTATGCCATTCGAAACAAATAGAATCTCAATAGCCAGAGGCTAAAGAGAAATCACATCACAAGGCTAGCTAGCTCAAATATATGGATATCCATTCACAACCTCTTCTACTGGCACACCTCAACACTTCTCCAGAGAAGGAATCAAAATTCGAAACTAATTACCCCCACTAGTCGTGCTAGTGATGTGTTCAAATATATGGTCATGACACTGTGGTTTCAAAACTTATCTTAACAATTTGCTAAACATTTTCATTTCAAATATACACAATAACTTTTACAATTTAAATCAAAACATCATAAATAAGGTCACAATAAACTTTCAACAATTCAAAGCAAAAGTAAAATGCATATTTCATTCACTTTATCAATGAATTTTAAAGCATAGTAATGTTGTGCACAAACCTCAAGCGAGTCACCTCTTGGCCTTGACTCGATTCCTAGGGTTCTTTCCCGGTATTCTTTTCAATTAAAACACACAATTTTATAGTGTTTCAGTATCATAACTTAGCATAAATCCAAAAATAAATTTAGCTTCACTTTTACCTAGCTCTAACGTCCTAAACTCGACGTTCTTGAAATTTTGTATTTCGGGTTACTATTCACTACACTATTTAAGTCAAATTGTTGACTTTCTAAGGCTTAATAGGTATGGGAATTCCAACTTCACCCACATACCACATTTTGATCACTAAACTTGTTGGTTTTGGTTATTTTCTTAAAACTTAGGTCTTTTAGGCAAAATTGCCAAATTTTCAATTTTGGAGTCCTAAGTTGCACTATTTCATTGGTCCTTTTACTGTTGAAATTTGGCAAAACTTTCTTCATAGAAAATGTTCCCTATTGTCTTAAGTTTATTCTCCTTTTTGAATCACTCCAATTGGAGTTTTGTAGCTCAAGTTATACCCAAATTACGGTTACTGTTTGTGCTGTAGAATTTGGTCTGGCAGATTTATTGATTTAACTTTGTTCAGCAATTTGATTAAGTTAAGTCCATAATTTGGTCTAATTTTCTTCATATGAAATGTTCTACTATGTCTTAGGTTTCCATCGGTTCAAGAATTACCTAAATCAGAGTTTTCTAGAGAGAGTTATAGCCATTGAAACTTTACTATTCATATGGCGAATCTGCAGTTCTACAGATTCAGTGACTCAACTTTGGTCAGTAATTTGATTGGGTTACTTGCATAATTTTGATTTGTATTCTTCATGAAAGTTTTAGGTCTATATCTCATCTAACCACTGGTAAAATTTCAGGTCATTTTGACCTACCTAGCTCGAGTTATGACCATATGAACAAATACTGTTCATTTGGTCAGTTTGTGCTGAGGCAGACTATGATTTCTAAAATTTGGTCAATTTGTTCACTAGGTTTTGGTCACTTTTGGGCATGCTTCCTAAATGAAAATTGTGTCATTTAGTACTTATTTTCATTCCCAATTGGTCCCATACTAATTGGACTTGTAGAATTTTATTTTTGGTCCCTCAAAGTTGACTTTTGGTCATGGTGCATACCCAATACAAATTTAGCTTTGATTCAAACACTTCTAACACACTTAATTAAGTCACAAATGGCCAATTCTTTTCTTAAACTATGTCAAAGACATCATTTAGCACTTCTTCACATTTTTGGTCCCTAAACCCTAATGTCCAAACCCTAATTCACACTAATTTTTGCATTTACTTGATTCCATGCCTTTAACCATAGTCATTCAACTAACTAAGGTTTATATACCCCTTTCAAACCATTCAATTCATGCAAATCATCCTCATAACCAAGCTAGCCGAAAATCAGTTTAGTCCCTCAACCAATTTTTCTTTTCATTTTAAGTTTGTTTCTATGTTCTTGATGCTATACATACACTAATTAAACTAAAAACTTGAAGTTTGCATTACTAATCTTGTTAGGTGTCTTTGAACTTTCACTTCCTCTCAATTTTCTTCAATTCTTTGATGACCAATCTTCCTCTCAAGTGATTAAATCAAGTTTTTGTGAAGCAAGTATGGAGGATTTGGGGCTTAATGATGGTTTCAAAGCTTGAAGCAAGCTTTAAATGAGATTTGCAATGGTGAGGGAGAGAGAAGGATGGGAGGCGGCACTTTGAGGAAGATGAGGCTTTTAATTTTTATTTTTTCTTTTCTTTATTTTGGATATTTATCTCTTAGGAAGACCCAAAAATTCAATTAATTAAATTCACAAATTCTTATTTTTTTTATGGCATCATGCATGAGGCCATGCATGATGTCATCACCTTTTGACTTTTCCATTTTCATTTTTTTTTTCTATTTATTGTTCTATTAGTTCTTTAATTTAATTCTCGATTCTGAAATTTTCTTTTCTCTGATTTTATTTGATAGTTAGGTCAGGAGTCAGCTCTCGGGGTCAATTGACTAAATTGCCCCTCGCCGGTTCATCCCGGTTTGCAAATAATTCAATATTTCCTCTGGCTCCCTGACCTAACAGTTCTTTTTCGTGATTTTCTCTTTTCCACTGTGTTTATAAGGGTCCTAAGGATCGCGGCATCATATTTTACGGTTCAAAATTTGAGTTTAAAATGACTTCGCAATCCTTCCCGAAAAGGTCACCCATCATTGTGACTCTCGGCTCGTTTAACCTCTTATGTTCTGTTTTTCTTATTTATACTTAACTAATTGACAATTACTAATTATTTGTGTCTATGGCTTCTCTAGTTGTCCTAAGTGTGGTTCTAATCTCCTTCATTGTCCGGACCGACATCGGTCACCGGAATAATGAAATATACCAGGCTATACAAATAGGGGTGTTACAATTCTCCCCCTCTTAAAATAAATTTCGTCTCAAAATTTTACCTGGTATCAATCTCTGAACAGCTGTGGGTGCTGTCTCCTCATGTCCTCCTCTCGTTCCCAAGTAGCCTCCTGGCCTGAATGATGGTTCCACAGCACTTTTACCAATGGTATCTGCTTGTTCTGTAGCTGCTCCACCTCATAAGCCAGAATTTGTATGGGTTTTTCTTCATATGTGAGGTCTAGATTCACTTCAATTTCCTCTACTGGTAGTACATGAGATGGGTATGATTGATACCTCCTCAACATAGACACATGAAAGACATTATGTATCTTCTCCAACTCTAGAGGTAATGCCAAACGATATGCCAAAGGACCCACTCTTTCCAGAACCTCATATGGCCTAATGAAACGAGGACTCAATTTTCCCTTTCTGCTGAATCTCATAATTCTCTTCCAAGGAGAAACCTTGAGAAAAACTTTCTCACCCACTGCATACTCAATATCCCTTCTTTTCAAATCAATGTAGGACTTCTGACAGTCTGATGCAGTCTTAAGTCGATCTCTGATCACCTTGATTTTCTCTTCAGTCTGTTGAATAATTTTGGGTCCAATCATCTTTCTTTCACCCACGTCATCCCAACACAATGGGGTTCTACATTTTCTGCCATATAAAGCTTCATATGGAGGCATCCCAATGCTTGATTAGTAGCTGTTGTTGTAAGCAAACTCAATCAAAGGCAAGTGTGTCACACCCTACCCCTCTGTAAGGCATAACACGATCCCGTAGTATACCTAAAAACTTTTTTGAACTGAAGTGAAATAGCTAACACATTTGAATTATTCGTAATTTCTGTACAAATTTTGTCAGAATGCCATCTGTATTTTGAATAAAACAGTTCTTCAAAAACCTGTAAAAAGCACTACAAATATATTTCTCAATCTCAACTCCAATATTTGATCAACTCAATATGTTTCTCAACTCAAATCCACAGTAATTTTTCAGTATTTTCAAAGCTGAGATAAAAGAAATATAGTACAAATTTTTCAAGCTACAATAATTCACAATTTATTTTTACAACTTCAATGTACAATTTTATTTTACAACTGCTCAAAACCAAGAACACTATATACATACAATGAACATACATTACAATATAAAATACAAAATATGGTATACTCAATATACCCGATGATCTCTCAATGTAGTACTAGCAGCCTAGTCTGCTACCCTATCAGTCTGTCTACCTGTGACAGTAATGAAAAGCTATCGCTGAGTAAAATTTACTCAGTGATGCACAATAACAATTTGAAATGCGATACATAAATCTTTTATTGACAATTCACAAATCAAATAGTTCACAATTCTATTTCACAATTTACAAAGTTTATATAATATAAATTTGATCAAATAACTGAGTAACATAGTTTTGCCAATCAATAACACAATTTTGATCAAATAATTGAATAATACAGTTTTGCCAATCAATAACACAATTTGATCAAATAACTGAATAATACCGTTTTGCAAATTAATAACACAATTTAAATGCTGCAAAATTACATTTCACAAATTATCAAAGCTCATTATAGAAAAATTTTTGGTCAAATAATTTAATAAACACAGTGTTGCCAATTCATACACAACTTAAGCCATGACACAAAATTTTCAATCAATGCCGTGTTGTACACCACGACAAAGCAATCTACAACCCCACTAATCGAAATCAATGAGGGAGGTGGCTAGCTAGCTAATGAGTACTCATCCGATCTACAACCTCAACTGGTAAACCAGAGAGGAAGGAAAATAATCACACTCACCCCAGACTGATAAGTCAAAGAGGGAGGAATATAATCACACTCACCCCATAAATGGAGGAGGAACATAGTAACAGTGTCATGCCAAGTGTGAATCAAAACAATTTCAAATCACAATATTTAAATATTTCATACAAACCACAAATCATATTTATCTCAAAATTTCCTTTTGCAAAGTAGGCAACACAATAATTTCCAAATAAGATTCTCAAAGCCAAAACAATAAAAAATTATTCATAACTCATTTCTCCAAATAAATTTTCTAGTAAAAGCAGTGAATATAAAAAGTATTGTGCACAGACACAATTTAAAATTATAATGTTCAAATAAATTTTTAAGTAGAAAATAAGAAATCAAAATTATTGTGCACAAACACAATTTAAAACAATAACATACAAATAATCATAATTTATTTCAATTGAAAAATTCAAAAGAAATAACTATTGTGCTTAAACACAATTTAAAACAATAATATACAAGTAATCATAATTTATTTCAATTGAAAAATTCGAAAGAAATAACTATTGTGCACAAACACAATTTAAAACAATAACGTATAAATAATCATAATTTATTTTAATTGAAAAATTCAAAAGAAATAACTATTGTGCACAAACCTCTGATAACCGTCTTTTGGCTCTGACTCAGTGTTTCCTTCCCTTCCCTGAGTCTTTGCTAACAGAGAAATGCAATTTGAAGTGTTTCAGTACTCATTTAAACTGTCTCTAACGATAATGCTTAATAATTAATTCATTGAGTTCTATTATTTCCTTAGTCAACCTAAGATGTCGACCCTCGATGCATTCTAGGTGAATTAGGTTTTAATGTTACCAATATGTTACATTTGTAGCCTTTTAGGGTTGGCACATGTTACCTAATTCATTTTCATGTATATTACATTTTATTGTAATTTGCCGGATTTCGGTATACTAATTTGACCTAGCCGGATGACCTAGTTCTCTCAATTTTCAGGTTTCGGTCAAAACTACAAACTTTTAGATCTATGTCTTATTGCAAGCGTGGCAAAATTTCAGGTTATTCTGAGTTTATTAGACCAAGTTATGGTCATTTTACTATTGCTGGTCAGAATGTACCAAAATTGGTCACTTTAAGTCATTTTAGGTCAATTTTGGTTTGGCCAGTTTTTGCACCCGAAATTGTGCAAGCTATTTCACTTGCTTATGGTCATTTTTGGGCTTTGGTGTCTTCATAAGACTTGTAGATATATGTCTCAACTATTCATGGTAAAAATTTCAGGTCAATTGGAGCTGTTTTGAGTGAGTTATGGGCAAAACACTAACTGCTGCCCAAATGGTCAATTTTCAGGCCCTTAAGTGCACTAATCCAGATTTGGTCATTTTTCAAGTTATCTTCCAAGCAAAATTTTGGTAAGCTTCCTCCATGAAAGTTGGCACATTTTGTGTCTAGTTTCACCTCCAATTGGTTTCATACCAATTGGAGCTACACACTTAAGATTCTAAGCCAATTTACACGCTGCCCTATTGCACATTGTCCATCACTCAATCAAAGATACATTAACACCTACCAAGTTGCACATTCATGCAATTTCTGTTTTGTACCATAACACAAATACATTCCACAACAAATTGTTGGTCATTTTAGCAGCTTATAATCACACTCAATATACACCATATAGGATAGAATTTTTCAAGCTCAAATTACAAACAATTCAATCACTTAACCTAGCTCATTTACATGTCCAACCTCACACCTTCATACATATACACAAGCTGCCATAACAAGTACCACAATTCAACATTAATATTCCATAAACCAAACATGAAATAATATTTTTATGGTTCACCATTCAAGCTGCCGATTCATACACCTCTCTCCATTAATGTCCAAGCTTCCAATTTCAAGTATACATTCACAATATACTTAGTATACATCACCCAATTTATTCCTACACATATAAACACATAATCAACCCTTTAATCTACCATTTACAATGCAAGAATAAACTGCCCTTAAGGAGTTTCCATGGCTGCCAAAAATAAACATCTCCCTTAATAAATCAATCTCCAAAAATCTCTCCACAATTCAAGTACCCATAATATCCTCACAAATTTTAATGAAGCAATAATCAAAAACACATACTTACCACTTTGGAAACTCTCCAAAACCTCTCCAAAACTTGATCTTCTTGCTGCTTATCTACTGCCTAAGTGGTGTAGAATAATTTCTGTGAAGGAATCAAATGGAAAAATGGCTTGGTGATGGGAGAATGGAGCTTGCATGGAGCTTGGAAGCTTTGGCCATGGGGTTCTTCTTGGGAGCAATTCGGCTGATCTTTGGGAAGGTTGAAGAAGATGACAATCTGTACAAAAATGAGGATGTAATGGTCCACTTAGGTGGGTTAGTGGAGCGCTATGTGTGATTAAATATTTATGTAATCTTAAATTCCCAATTTCTCACATTAAGCTCCTAATTTTTGCTATTTACTTTAGGTACCACCAATTAAATTTTTCATGACATTTTTCAAGTATAATATCATGTATTTTTAATGGAAATTTAGATCAAAAGACAACTCGGGTGTTAAATAACCACAATACCCTTGTTAGGGTTGCATTCCCGACTTTTCGGTAACACCGGATTTTGTCGTTTTCTTGATTTCTCACTTTGCTTTGCACTAATTAATAAATTTTTCTTTGATATTTCTAATAGTTTTTATACTTCAATAGATATTTATTTAAGTCCTAAAAATATTTTCCAGGGTTCCCCATAGTCCAGGGCTAGTCAACGGTCCATTCCGTAACTTCCCAGTGCGGTCACCCATCGCTAGGGTTCTCAGCTCGTTTAACTTGGTTACATTTCATTGCTATTATTTTTCTTTTGTTTTTCTTGTATTTTCTTTTCTTTTATTTCATTATTTTATGTCTCCTCACTCATATCTAAGTGTAGTTCTAGGCATCCTAGCTGTCCGGACAACACTGGTCACAGGAACAGTAGAACGCACTACCGAACATAAGGGTGTTAAAATTCTCCCCCCCTTAAAATAAATTTCGCCCACGAAATTTTATCCAATAGCCATCTTGCAATAGTCATATGTTTATTTTCTCCTTTCTATATGATCGTATAATCTTCTTTCTCTCAAATTTGTATAAGACTTTTAACAATCTAATACAATATTTAATTTGATTGTATAACACTAATCTTCTCTTACTATTGTGCTGTCTAATATTTTGGTTGATGTTCCTTCTTGAATGACCCTTGAGGTCATGTTAGAATGATTTATCTAGTCATTGGTCCTCTGACTATTCTCGTCAATAGTCTTTCTCATATTCACAAAATTTCTTTGTTATATCTGAACCAATTGTTCAAATTTTTACTTCCATAACTCCTTTTATCTATCAATATTCTATAACTTACCTCCTTTTATACTAAACTATAACCTTTCGATACTCTAACTTTTGAGTTTTAGATTCCTAAGTAGGATTTTCAAACTTATTTCTAACAATTAAATTCTGTTCTAGCATAACTATACCAAAACAGATGCCGTTGGCAACTATTTTCATCTAGGTGTACTATCGAGTAGTACATAGCTCTACACAATAATCTCAAGTTAGTACTGTAATCTACAGCTTACAGTATAAACATCAAGAACATTGCATAGTTACTACGATACATCCCAATAGTTCAAACTTTCCTATCTTTTATCCTTTTTGAATTCACTAATATCCCGTACTTATTATGGTTACAATATCCATTAACAATTACTAACAATAACATCCTTGCCCTCATCTAGAGCAATTCTATTACTGTAACTTACTTTTACGTCCTCTTGCCTTACATTAAATAGGCTTGCCATTTAGCTTTATAATTTATGGTGTTTAGAACATACTTTTCGCCGATAAACTCTTTCAAAACCTATTTCACTTATTATCACAATCCTTATCTTAAAGGACTAATCACTAATGTATCAAAATTTATTCCCCTATAAAGGAATAACAACAGAACATATAATTCTAACACTAACATAAAAGTATGTAGATTCCAGGTCAACAATACATAAACGAAGAGTGCCATCCTTCTTCTTAATAAAAAATACTGGCGCTCCCCATGGTGACACACTAGGGCGGATGAAGCCCTTTTCAAGTAGTTTTTGCAACTGTACCTTCAACGCTTTTAACTCTGCTGGTGCCATTCTGTATGGTGCTATAGAGATTGGATCCACACCAGACAGAACATTAATTTCAAACTGCACCTCTCTTTCTGGAGGTAATCCTGACAATTCATCAGGAAACACATCTGGAAAGTCATATACTGTAGGGATGTCCCTCAATACTAGACTCCCCACTTGGGTGTCTACCACATGCACCAAGTATGCTTCACACCCCTTTCTGATCATTTTTCTGGCTAATGCAGCCGAAATGACGTTTGATGGTAATAGCTGCCTCTCCCCGTATATTACCACTTCACTGTATTGAGGGAGACCAAAAGTGACTGTCTTCAGTCTACAGTCAATCATGGCGTGATGCCTGGCTAATCAATCCATGCCCAAGATGATATCATAATCTCTGAAGGGCATTTCAATGAGATCAGACAAAAAAGTATGTCCTTGGATCACCAAAGGACAATCCCTATACATTCTATTAACCCTGACCTCTTGTCTTAACGGACTTGTTACTAGCACCTCAAAGTCCATTTTTGTACATGGAACAGCAATGCAATCAGTGATGCTAACACTTACATAAGAATGGGTAGAACCCAAATCAAATAACACAAATGCATCTTTATTAAAAGTTGAGAAGGTACCAGCCACAACATCAGATGTATCGACTTCTTCTCTCTGTCTCATTGCGTAGACTCTGACCGGAGCTCTTTCTTGCTCTGATTGTTTCACAGTGCCTTGGCTGCCTGCTGGGTTACCTCTACCCCTGTCTCTACCTTTGCTGGGTAGTTGTGAACCTCTTGTGATGTGGCTCAACCAACCCTTCAACAGTAGTAGAAGGTGGTCCAATTCTACGGGTACTGGTTCAGTCTTTGGCAAAGTGTCCTATGCCTCCACAGTTATAACAGGCTCCTATGGCCTTGTAGCATACCCCACCATGATTTTTACCACAAGTTTCACATTGGCAGGGATGGTAGAAACTTTTAGTTGTTCGACGACTGGACCTGGTGGTCTCTGCCTTGATGATCGACCTCTGTTATATCCCTGAGCTCAGGGCTCCTCAAATTCTTTTCTCTTTCTCAAATTATTGCTTGAGCTCTGACCCATAGGTTTCTCCCTCTTCTCTATTTCATGTTGCCCTTGTGGGGGTTGGGTTTATACTTGGGCTTGGGCTGACAGATTATCAGCTATTTGTTGAAAGAAATTGGCCATTTGCTGGGCCATTTGTGCAACAATTTATACCGGTAAAACTGGTACAGTCGGGCCTTCGACACTTTGTGGAGCTGGGGCCTTAACTTGTACCTCAGTCTCTATCGATTTATCGACTGAATGATCACCCTCTTCCATAGTCAATTCGAGGATCTTAGACCTCCTCAACAATTAACACAAGGAGATTTCTTCCCGTTAGTGCATATTTATAACGTAATGTACTGTATGTATCAAACAACGACATTGAGCAATTGTACTATGAAGAAAGAATATTCAAATTATAGGTGAAAATAGAATTTAAAAACTAGCTCTGATACCATTAAAACATGTCACACCCTACCCCTCTATAAGGCATAACATGATCCCATAGTATACCTAATGAATTACCAACTTCGTCTACTAGTAACCCATTAAATACACTACAAAGGATTTTAAAACTTTTTTTACTTCTTTTTACAGTGGTGAGCACTATTTACAGGTGTTAAAAACTTTTTTGAACTGAAGTGAAACAACTAACACATTTGAATTATTAGTAATTTCTGTAAAAATTTTGGCAAAGTGCCATCTGTATTTTGAATAAAACAGTTCTTCAAAAACCTGTAAAAAGCACTACAAATATGTTTCTCAATCTCAACTCCAATATTTGATTAAGTCAATATGTTTCTCAACTCAAATCCACAGTAATTTTTCAGTATTTTCAAAGTTGAGATAAAAGAAATATAGTACAAATTTTTCAAGCCAAAATAATTCACAATTTATTTTTACAACTTCAATGTACAATTTTATTTTACAACTGCTCAAAACCAAGAACACTATATACATACAGTGAACATACATTATAATATAAAATGCAAAATATGGCATACTCAATATACCCGATGATCTCTCAGTGTAGTACTAGCAGCCTAGTCTGCTATCCTGTCAGTCTGTCTACCTGCGAAAGCAATGAAAAGCTATCGCTGAGTAAAATTTACTCAGTGGTGCACAATAACAATTTGAAATGCGATACATAAATCTTTTATTGACAATTCACAAATCAAATAGTTCACAATTCTATTTCACAATTTACAAAGTTCATATAATACAAATTTGATCAAATAACAGAGTAACACAATTTTGCCAATCAATAACACAATTTTGATCAAATAACTGAATAATACAGTTTTGCCAATCAATAAACCATTTTATCAAATAATTGAATAATACAGTTTTGCCAATCAATATCACAATTTGATCAAATAACTGAATAATACCGTTTTGCAAATTAATAATACAATTTAAATGCTGCACAATTACATTTCACAAATTATCAAAGCTCATTATAGAAAAATTTTGTGTCAAATAATTTAATAAACACAGTGTTGCCAATTCATACACAACTTAAGCCATGACACAAAATTTCCGATCAATGCCGTGTTGTACACCACGACAAAGCAATCTACAACCCCACTAATCGAAATCAATGAGGGAGGTGGCTAGCTAGCTAATGAGTACTCATCTGATCTACAACCTCAACTGGTAAACCAGAGAGGGAGGAAAATAATCACACTCACCCCAGACTGATAAGTCAAAGAGGGAGGAATATAATCACACTCACCCCATAAATGGAGGAGGAACATAGTAACAGTGTCATGCCAAGTGTGAATCAAAACAATTCCAAATCACAATATTTAAATATTTACTACAAACCACAAATCATATTTATCTCAAAATTTCCATTTGCAAAGTAGGCAACACAATAATTTCCAAATAAGATTCTCAAAGCCAAAACAATAAAAAATTATTCATAACTCATTTCTCCAAATAAATTTTCTAGTAAAAGCAGTGAATATAAAAAGTATTGTGCACAGACATAATTTAAAACTATAATGTTCAAATAAATTTTTAAGTAGAAAATAAGAAATCAAAATTATTGTGCACAAATACAATTTAAAACAATAACATACAAATAATCATAATTTATTTCAATTGAAAAATTCAAAAGAAATAACTATTGTGCTTAAACACAATTTAAAACAATAACATACAAGTAATCATAATTTATTTCAATTGAAAAATTCAAAAGAAATAACTATTATGCACAAACACAATTTAAAACAATAACGTACAAATAATCATAATTTATTTTAATTGAAAAATTCAAAAGAAATAACTATTGTGTACAAACCTCTGATAACCGTCTTTTGGCTCTGACTCAGTGTTTCCTTCCCTTCCCTGAGTCTTTGCTAACTGAGAAATACAATTTGAAGTGTTTCAGTACTCATTTAAACTGTCTCTAACGATAATGCTTAATAATTAATTCATTGAGTTCTATTATTTCCTTAGTCAACCTAAGATGTCGACCCTCGATACATTCTAGGTGAATTAGGTTTTAATGTTACCAATATGTCACATTTGTAGCCTTTTAGGGTTGGTACATGTTACCCAATTCATTTCCATGTATATTATGCTTTATTGCAATTTGACGGATTCCGGTATACTAATTTAACCTAGCCAGATGACCTAGTTCCCTCCGTTTTCGGGTTTCGGTCAAAACTACAAACTTGTAGATCTATGTCTTTTTGCACGCGGGGCAAAATTTAAGGTAATTCTGAGTTTACTAGACTAAGTTATGGTCATTTTATTATTGCTGGTCAGAATGTACCAAAATTGGTCACTTTAAGTCATTTTAGGTCAATTTTGGTTCGGCCAATTTTTGGATCCGAACTTGTGCAAGTTATATGACTTGCTAGTGGTCATTTCTGGTCTTTGGTGTCTTTATAAGACTTGTAGATATATGTCTCAACTATTCATGATAAAAATTTCAGGTCAATTAGACCTGTTTTGAGTGAGTTATGGCCAAAACACTAACTGCTGCCCAAATGGTCAATTTTCAGGCCTTAAGTGCACTAATCCGGATTTGGTTATTTTTCAAGTTATCTTCCAAGTAGAATTTTCGTAAGCTTCCTTCATGAAAGTTGGCACATTTTGTGCCTAGTTTCACCTCCAATTGGTTTCATACCAATTGGAGCCACGCACTTAAGGTTTTAAGCTAATTCACACACTGCCCTATTGCACATTTTCCATCACTCAATCAAAGATACATTTAACACCTACCAAGTTGCACATTCATGCAATTTCTGTTTTGTACCATAACACAAACACATTCCACAACAAATTGTTGGCCATTTTGGCAGCTTATAATCACACTCAATATGCACCATATAGGACAGAATTTTTCAAGCTCAAATTACAAACAATTCAATCACCTAACCTAGCTCATTTACATGTCCAACCTCACACCTTCATTCATATACACAAGCTGCCATAACAAGTACCACAATTTAACATTAATATTCCATAAACCAAACATGAAATAACATTTTTATGGTTCACCATTCAAGCTGCCGATTCATACACCTCCCTCCATTAATGTCCAAGCTTCCAATTTCAAGTATACATTCACAATATACTTAGTATACATCACCCAATTTATTCCTACACATATAAACACATAATCAACCCTTTAATCTACCATTTACAAGCAAGAATATACTGCCCTTAAGGAGTTTCCATGGCTACCAAAAATAAACATCTCCCTTAATACATCAATCTCCAAAAATCTCTCCACAATTCAAGTACCCATAACATCCTCACAAACTTTAATGAAGCAATAATCAAAAACACATACTTGCCACTTTGAAAACTCTCCAAAACCTCACCAAAACTTGATCTTCTTGCTGCCTATCTACTGCCCAAGTGGTGTAGAACAATTTTTGTGTGGGAATCAAATGGAAAAATGGCTTGGAGATGGGAGAATGGAGCTTGCATGGAGCTTGGAAGCTTTGGCCATGGAGTTCTTCTTGGGAGCAATTCGGCTGCTTTTTGGGAAGGTTGAAGAAGATGACAATCTATCCAATAATGAGGATGTAATGGTCCACTTAGGTGAGTTAGTGGAGCACTATGTGTGATTAAATATTTATTTAATCTTAAATTCCCAATTTCTCACATTAAGCTCCCAATTTTTGCTATTTACTTTAGGTGCCACCAATTAAATTTTTCATGACATTTTCCAAGTGTAATATCATATATTTTTAATGGAAATTTAGATCAAAAGACAACTCGGGGTGTTAAATGACCACAATGCCCCTGTTCAGATTGCATTCCCGACTTTTCAGTAACACCGGGTTTTGTCGTTTTCTCGATTTCTCACTTTTCTTTGTACTAATTAATAAATTTTTCTTTTATATTTCTAATGGTATTTATACTTCAATAGACATTTATTTATGTCCTAGAAATATTTTTCAGGGTTCCCCAAGGTCCAGGGCTAGTCAACGGTCCACACCGCAACTTCCCAGTGCGGTCACCCATCGCTAGGGTTCTCGGCTCGTTTAACTTGGTTACATTTCATTGCTATTATTTTTCCTTTGTTTTTCTTGTATTTTCTTTTCTTTTATTTTTTCATTTTATGTCTCCTCACGCATATCTAAGTGTAGTTCTAGGCATCCTATCTGTTTGGACAACACTGGTCACAGGAACAGTAGAACGGACTACCGAACATAAGGGTGTTACAAAGTGTGTATCCCCACTGCCTTCAAACTCAAACACACAAGCCCGTAGCATATCCTTCAAGATCTGAATTACCCTCTCGCATCGCCATCCGTGCGTGGGTGGAATGCAAGATCAAGTTCAATCTAGTTCCTAGGGCTCTCTGAAGACTACCTCAGAATCTAAAAGTGAACCTAGGATCTCTGTCTGATACGATGGATACTGGCACTCCATGAAGTCTCACAATCTCATCAATGCACAATCTGGACAATATTTCTAAACTATAGTCCATCCGAACTGGCAGAAAATGAGCAGACTTGGTTAGTCTGTCAACAATGACCCAAACTGCATCATGACTCTTCTGTGTCCTCGGAAGTCCCATCACAAAATCCATCGTTATTCTCTCCCATTTCCATTCTAGTACTGGAAGTGGATGTAACAACCCAGTGGGTACTTGATGCTCTGCCTTCACTTGCTGACAAGTTAGGCATTTGGAAACAAACTCTGCTACATCTCTTTTCATACCCATCCACCAGTAATGCTCCTTTAGCCCTCTATACATTTTTGTGCCACCAGGGTGCATGGCAAAAGGAGACTCATGTGCTTCCTTCAAAATGATTTGCCTTAAATCGACATCATTAGGAACACACATTCGCCTCGTGCAAAGAAGAGACCATCATCTCTGATTGAGAATTCTGGTTTCTTGCCCTGTTGGACTTCTTCCATCAGCTTCTGATACTTCTGATCATTTTGAGCAGCCATTCTAATCTGATCAATCAATACTGGCTGTACATGCCATGTAACTGCTGTCTGCCCATCATCATTAATCTCTAAGCTGGCATGTAATGATCTTAACTCATATACCATAGACAAAGGAGTAACCCGTAGACTTGCCATAGTCTTGCGACTTAAGGCATCAGCCACAACATTAGCTTTCCCTGGCTGATAGTCTATCATACAATCATAGTCTTTTATTAACTCTAACCATCTCCTCTGTCTCAAATTCAGCTCTTTCTGGGTGCCCAAATACTTCAAACTCTTATGATCTGTGTAGATGTAACACTTTTCCCCATACAAATAGTGTCTCCATATCTTAAGAGCAAACACAATAGCTGCAAGCTCCAAGTCATGTGTCGGATAATTCCTCTCATGCGGTTTTAACTGGCGTGATGCATAGGCAATGACATTTCAATCTTGCATCAATACACAGCCTAACTCATTGTGAGAAGCATCACTGTAAACTGTGTATTCTTTACCCGGAGTAGGTAAATTAAGGACTGGAGCTTCAGTTAAACATTTCTTCAATTTATCAAAACTTTTTTGGCATTTATCCGTCCACTGAAATTTCACATCTTTTCTAAGCAGCTTGGTCAATGGAAATGCCAACATGGAAAATCCTTTCACGAAACGATTGTAGTATCCAGCTAAACCCGGAAAACTGCGAATCTCTGTGACATTTCTGGGTGGCCTCCAATTAAGGACAGCTTCTATCTTACTTGGATCTACCTTGATTCCCTCTTCTGATACTACATGCCCCAAGAAAGATATTTCCTTTAGCCAAAATTCACATTTCGACAATTTGGCGTATAGCTGTTTCTCCCTCAAAGTCTGTAGTACAATCCGCAAATGTCTATCATGCTCCTCTACATTCCTCGAATAGACCAATATATCATCAATAAACACTACAACAAACTGGTCGAGGTATGGTCTGAAGATAGTGTTCATCATATCCATAAAAGCAGCCGGAGCATTAGTTAACCCGAATGGCATGACTAAGAACTCATAATTGCCATAGCGGCTCAAGGCGCTTTAGAAATACTCTGCTCTTGTATTTTCAGCTGATAATAACCTGATCTCAGGTTAATTTTGGAGAACACAGCTGCACCCCTCAACTGATCAAACAAGTCATTAATGTGGGGCAATGGATATCTGTTCTTTATTGTCACCTTATTCAACTGCCGATAGTCAATACATAAGCGGAGAGTGCCATCCTTCTTCTTTACAAACAACACTGGCGATCCCCAAGGTGATACACTGGGGCGGATAAAGCCCTTGTCAAGCAGTTCTTGCAATTGCACTTTTAACTCTTTCAATTCTGCAAGTGCCATTCTATATGCCGTTATGGAGATTGGGTCCACACCAGGCATAACATCAATCTCAAACTGCACCTCTCTTTCTGGAGGTAATCCTGGCAATTCATCAGGAAACACATCCGAAAAATCACATACAGTAGGGATGTCCCTTAGTGCTGGACTCTCCACTTGGGTGTCTATCACATGTGCCAAGTATACTTCACACCCCTTTCTGATCATTCTTTTGGCTAGTGCAGCCGAAATGATGTTTGATGGCAGTAAATGCCTCTCCCCATGTATTACCACATCACCAAACAAAGGGAGACCAAAAGTGATCGTTTTCGCCATACCAATCATAGCGTGATGCCTGACTAACCAATCCATGCCCAAGATAATATCATACTCTCTGAAGGGCATTTCAATCAAATCTGACAGGAAAACATGTCCTTGGATCACCAAAGGATAGTCTCTATAAATTCGTTGACTCGACCTCTTGTCCTAATCTGACTAGTTACTAGCACTTCAAAACCCATTTGCACACATGGAATAGCAAGTGAACTGACTATGCTAGCACTAACATATGAATGGGTTGAACACGGATCAAACAACACAAACACATCTTGATCAGAGATAGAGAATGTACCAGCTACCACATAGGAAGTCTCAGCCTCTTCTCACTGTCTCATTGTATAGACTCTGGCTGACGCACTTCCTTGTGCATCGACCAATCGTGCCTTAATCGCTCAAGCAAAGGTTTCTACCTCGCCTCTTCCTCCGCCAACTAATCGTGAACCTCTAGGAGCAGACTCAATAGATCCCTTGGCGAGTAGGAGCCGACCATATCTCATAGACGAGCACTAGTACGCCTCTCTTGCTAAATGACCCTTGCCTCTGCAATTAAAGCAGGCTCCAGTGGCCCAATAACACTCCCCCCCATGAATCTTGCCACAAGTCTCACAGGGGTGGGCAGAATGCGCTGATCGCCGACTGACCTAGGGGTCTCGTCCGAAAATCGCCCTATCAAATCTTCCACCTCGACCCACAAGGCCCACTAAACTTCTTTTTCTTTCCGCAGGTACCACCGTAACTCGGCTACCACCGACTTTTCCCCCTTATTTTTTTCTGATTTCTCAGCTTTCTCTGATTTTTCTTTCACTGGGGTTGCTTTTGATTCTATTCCAACTCAAGTGCTTGAGACATGAGCTCTGAGAAGTTGCTGTGTTGAAATCCCACAACTTGCATCGTTATACTAGGCTTCAAACCCGTCTCAAATCTCTTGCACCTTGCCTTGCTGGTGGAAAGGAGACTCCCAGCATAATGACTTAAGCGGGAGAACTCCCTCTCATACTCTGCCACTGATCTATTCCCTTGTTTCAAACTCAAAAATTCTTGCGCTTCGATCAACATATGCATCCGGGATATATTTCGTCCTCAATTCTCCGATGAAGTCATCCTGTGTCAAGATCGTGGTTCACCAAGCCGTGGGGATGGTCTTCCACCAATCATACGCAACCCCTAGTAGTAGCGACACATAATACTCAAACTTCAGTTCATCATGGCAGTGCAGCTTCTTAAACACTGGCCCATTCTTTCAAGCCATTGCTCGCCTCAAGCTGCCCATCAGACTTTAAATTCTGCAGCCTCATACTTCAAGAATTTATCATACTATCCGGCCGAGGCGTGGTTGTGCCACAGTGTGTCCGGGTGGAGCTTGAGCAGCATACCTCACCATTTGTTGAAACATCGCAGCCTATCTCAGGTGAACTGTGGCAGAAATCGCGGCATTGGTGGGTCGTGTCGCGATCCATCGACATTTTGTAAAGCTAGGGCTTCCTCTTGTGCCTCAACTTCAACAGACTGCTCAACTGAGCGATCCCCTTCTTCCATAACAGTCTGGAGTAGGATATCTCCTAAATAAGTAACATAAGAAAATTTTCCTCCGTTAGTTCATATTCATGATGTAATGCACTGTATGTAACAATTATAGACATTGAGCAGTTGTACTTAACAAAGAAAAGACACAAATTCTCAAGTTAAAACATACTTCAAAAATTTTGCTCTGATACCACTAAAACATGTCACACCTTACCCCTCTGTAAGGCATAACATGATCTCGTAAAATACCTAATGAACTACCACACTTCATCTACTGATAACTCATTAAGTACCCTACAAGGGATTTTAAAATAATTTTCTCATTTTTGGTAAGTGGTGAGCATTTTCTAATAAGTATTTAAAACATTTAGTTAAAATTAAAACTAGTTAATATTTTTTGTCCATTTTATTTTTTTGCAAATTTTATAAAAATTTTGACAGAGTTCCCTCTGTATTTTGAGAAAACAGTTCTTCAAATACCTATAAAAAGCACTTCTAAAAATTTTTTTCAACAACTGCTTCGATTTCATACTCAATCTCAATCAATTTCTCAACACATTTATCAACTTTCAAATTTCAAATCCACTATCCAATGATCATCAAAATACTAGCAATCCGTTTCATTCAAATTAAATAAAATAGTTCCATTCATATTTCATTAGAGACAAAACAATTTAGATACATCATTATAAAATTTACATTAGGAGAATTTCAAACTACAATATATATTATAACTTTATACAAATTTTATACAAACTGCTCAAGACCCATTTTTACATGTCCATACATTTATGTGCAATATATACATCAAAAGAAATATTTACAGTTAGGGTATAAATTATACCCAAAGACTTCAAGCTGAATGATCCTCAATCTTTAGCACTACCATCGCTTCCTCTAGTCTCTAAATCATGGACAAAGAATAAAGCTATCGCTAAGTACTAGGACTCAGTGATGCACAACATACTAAAACAAACTTTATGCAGAATATAAATCACATTTATTCTAAAATTTGACTAAACATGAGCATTAAACACAAAACATGAATTATGAAATTTTAATGCAAACCAAGTTCATTTCGAAGTATCAAAACACATTTCATAAAACCCACAGTTAGATCATGCCATTCGAAACAAATAGAATCTTAATAGCCAGAGGCTAAAGAGAAATCACATCACAAGGCTAGCTAGCTCAAATATATGGATATCCATTCACATCCTCTTCTACTGGCACACCTCAATACTTCTCCAGAGAAGGAATCAAAATTTGAAACTAATTACCCCTACTAGTCGTGCTAGTGAGGTGTTCAAATATATGGTCATGACACTGTGGTTTCAAAACTTATCTTAACAATTTGCTAAATATTGTCATTTCAAATATACACAATAACTTTTACAATTTAATCAAAACATCATAAATAAGGTCACAATAAACTTTCAACAATTCAAAGCAAAAGTAAATGCATATTTTATTCACTTTATCAATGAATTTTAAAGCATAGTAATGTTGTGCACAAACCTCAAGCGAGTCACCTCTTGGCCTTGACTCAATTCCTCGGGCTCTTTCTCGGTATTCTTTTCAACTGAAACACACAATTTTATAGTGTTTCAGTACCATAACTTAGCATAAATCCAAAAATAAATTTAGCTTCACTTTTACTTAGCTCTAACGTGCTAAACTCGACGTTCTTGAAATTTTGTGTTTTGGGTAACTATTCACTACACTATTTAAGTTAAATTGTTGACTTTCTAAGGCTTAATAGGTATGGGAATTCCAACTTCACCCACATACCACATTTTGATCACTAAACTTGTTGGTTTTGGACATTTTCTCAAAACTAAGTTCTTTTAGGCAAAATATCAAAATTTTAAGGTTTGGAGTCCTAAGTTGCACTGTTTCATTGGTCCTTTTACTATTGGAATTTGGCAAAACTTTCTTCATAGAAAATGTCCCCTATTGTCTTAAGTTTATTCTCATTTTTGAATCACTCCAATTGGAGTTTTGTAGCTCAAGTTATACCCAAATTACGGTTACTATTCATGCTGCAGAATTTAGTCTGACAGATTTATTAATCCAATTTTGTTCAGCAATTTGATCAAGTTAAGTCCATAATTTGGTCAAATTTTTTCATATGAAATGTTCTACTATGTCTTAGGTTTCCATAGGTTCAAGAATCACCTAAATCAGAGTTTTCTAGAGAGAGTTATAGCCATTGAAACTTTACTATTCATATGGCAAATTTGCAGTCTGCAGATTCAGTGACTCAACTTTGGTCAGTAATTTGATTGGGTTAATAGCATAATTTTGGTTTGTGTTATTCATAAAAGTTTTAGATCTATATCTCATCTAACCACTGGTAAAATTTCAGGTCATTTTGACCTGCCTAGCTCGAGTTATGACCAAATGAACAAATACTGTTCATTTGGTCAGTTTGTGCATAGGCAGACTGTGATTTCTCAACTTTGGTCAATTTGTTCACTAGGTTTTGGTCACTTTTTGGGCATGATTCCTAAATGAAAATTGTGTCATTTAGTGCTTATTTTCATTCCAGATTGGTCCCATACCAATTGGACTTGTAAAATTTTATTTTTGGTCCCTCAAAGTTGACTTTTGGTCATGGTGCATACCCAATCCAAATTTGGCTTTGATTCAAACACTTCTAACACACTTAATTAAGTCACAAATGGCCATTTCTTTCCTTAAACTATGTCAAAGACATCATTGAGCACTTTTTCACATTTTTGGTCCCTAAACCCTAATGTCCAAACCCTAATTCACACTAATTTTTGCATTTACTTGATTCCATGCCTTTAACCATAGTCATTCAACTAACTAAGGTTTATATACCCCTTTCAAACCATTCAATTCATGCAAATCATCCTCATAACCAAGCTGGCCAAAAATCAGTTTAGTCCCTCAACCAATTTTTCTTTTTATTTTAAGTTTGTTTCTATGTTCTTGATGCTATACATACACTAATTAAACTAAAAACTTGAAGTTTGCATTACTAACCTTGTTAGGTGTCTTTGAACTTTCACTTCCTCTCAACTTTCTTCAATTCTTTGATGACCAATCTTCCTCTCAAGTGATTAAATCAAGTTTTTGTGAAGCAAGTATGGGAGGATTTGGGGTTTAATGATGGTTTCAAAGCTTGAAGCAAGCTTTAAATGAGATTTGCAATGGTGAGGGAGAGAGAAGGATGGGAGGCGGCACTTTGAGGAAGACGAGGCTTTTAATTTTTTTTTTCTTTTCTTTATTTTGGATATTTATCTCTTAGGAAGAGCTAAAAATCCAATTAATTAAATTCACAAATTCTTTTTTTTTATGGCATCATGCATGAGGTCATGCATGATGTCATCACCTTTTGACTTTTCCATTTTCTTTTTTTTTTCTATTTATTGTTTTATTAGTTCTTTAATTTAATTCTCGATTCTGAAATTTTATTTTCTCCAATTTTATTTGACAATTAGGTCAGGAGTCAGCTCTCAGGGTCAATTTACTAAATTGCCCCTCGCTGGTTCATCCCGGTTTGCAAATAATTCAATATTTCTTCCGGCTCCCTGACCTAATTATTTGACTGACCTAACAGTTCTTTTTCGTGATTTTCTCTTTTCCACTGTGTTTATAAGGGTCCTAAGGACCACGGCGTCATATTTTACGGTTCGAAATTTGAGTTTAAAACTACTCATAATCCTTCCCGAGAAGGTCACCCATTGCTGTGACTCTCGGCTCGTTTAACCTCTTATGTTCTGTTTTTCTTATTTATACTTAACTAATTGACAATTACTAATTATTTGTGTTTATGGCTTCTCTAGTTATCTTAAGTGTGGTTCTAATCTCCTTAATTGTCCAGACCGATACCGGTCACCGGAACAGTGAAATATACCAGGCTATACAAATGGGGGTGTTACATGTTGCCTTGCTTCAAACTCAGAAATTGTTGTAGTTTTCTGATCTACATATGCATCTGGGACATATTTCGATCTGAACTCTCTGATGAAATCAACCCAGGTTAATACTGGCAATTCTGCCAAGCTGTGGGGGATGGTCTTCCACTAGTCATATGCGTCCCCTTGCAACAAAGATACCGAATACTGAAACTTTAGTTCATCTGGGCAGTGCAATTTCTTGAATACTCAGTCCATTCTCTCTAACCACTGCTCTGCCTCTAAAGGGTCTATTGTACCCTTAAATTCTGTCACCCCATACTTCAACAGCTTATCATACTATCTAACAAGAGCTTGAGGTTGCACCACAGAAATCTGGGGTGGAGCTTGAGCAGGCATAGCCCCAGCCATCTGTTGAAACATTGCAGCCATCTGCTGTGCAATTTGTGCAGGAAACTGTGGTATTTATGGGGCTAGTGCTACCGACCCACTGACATTTTGGAGAGTTGGGGCTTCCTTTTGGGCCTCAGCCTCTACCGATTGCTCAACTGAGCGGTCCCTTTCTTCCATTTAAGTCTGGAGTTAGGATATCTCCTGAACAAATAACACAAGGAGATTTCCTCCGTTAGTTCATATTTATGATGTAATGCACTGTATGTAACAAATAAGGATATTGAGCAGTTGTACTTATCAAAAAAAAGACACAAATTCACAAGTTAAAACATAATTCAAAAATTCGCTCTAATACCACTAAAACATATCACACCTTACCCCTTTGTAAGGCATAACATGATCCCGTAGAATACCTAATAAACTACTGAACTTCACCTACCGATAACTCATTAAGTACCCTATAAAGGATTTTAAAACCATTTTCTTACTTTTTGTAAGTGATGAGCATTTTCTTACATTTAATAGAAGTTTAAAAACTAGTTCAAATTTTTGTTTATTTTATTTTTACGCAAATTTTAGAAAAATTTCGATAGAGTGTCGTCTGTATTTTAAGAAAACAGTTCTTCAAAAACCTGTAAAAACACTTCCAATAATTCTTTTTCATCAAACTCACTACTATCTCAACACAATTCAACATCATTTCTCAATTCAATTGTCATAAAAAAAATAATACTCAATAATTCCATTCATTTTTTTTTATTAAAGTAAAAACAATTTACGTTCATCAACCAAACTTTACATTAGGAAATCCAAAATAGTATTATTACAAACCCTATACAACTGCTCAAAGTCAATTTATACATGTACATACGGTTACATACACAAATATAAATATTACAATCAGGGTATAAAGTATACTCGACAAAACTTCAGAGATGTGGCTCCAAATCCTCAGCAGCTCACTATGCTGCTCCTCTAGTCTCTATATCTATGACAGCAATAACAACCATCGCTGAATACTATGACTCAATGGTGCACAACATACTAAAATAATATTTATACATAATTTAAATCACATTTATTCAAACACAGTACTGAAAATGAAAAACAGATGCAAAACATGATTTATGAACTTTTAGTCCAAACAATTTCATTGAGAAAGTCTCAAAACAATTTCATAAAAACACATAGTTATATCATGCCATTTGAAACATATTCATCTCAATAGCCGGAGGCTTATGAGAAATCACAAGGCTAGCTAGCTCAAATATATGGGTACCCATTCAAATTTCTTCTTCTACTGGCACACACCTCAATAGTTCAGCCAGAGAAGGAATCAAAATTCAAAACTAACTTCCCCCACTAGTCATGCTAGTGAGGCATTCAAATATATGGTTATGACACTGTAGTTTTAAAACTGTCTTAGCAATTTACTAGACATTTATTGCCATTTCAAATACATACAAGTAAACTTTCAACAATTTAAGTAAAAAGCATAATAAATATTTCAATACAATTAAGTCATAATTTAATATCACAATTCATTCAAAACAATTTGTAGAAGAAAATTTATAGAAATTTCTATGTTATGCACAAACCTTATGCGAGTCACCTCTTGGCCTTGACTCGATGCTTTGGGTTCTTTCTCGGTATTCTTTTTAACTGAAACACACAATTTTATAGTGTTTCAGTACCATAAATTATCATAAGTCCAAATATAATTTCAAATCTATTTATACCTAGCTTTAATATTCTAAACTTGATGTTCATTAAAATTTATACTTCGGGGTTACTATTCACGATACTATTCAAGTCAATTTGTTGACTTTCTAATGCTTAATAGGTATGGGAATTCTAATTTTACCCACATACCACATTTTGGTTACCTAATTTGTTGGTTTTGGTTGTTTCCTCAAACCTTAAGTCTTTTAGGCATAAATTTCAAATTTTTAGTTTTGGTTTCCTGTTTTACACTATTCGATTGGTCATGTTGCTGTGATAATTTGGGTAAGTTTTCTCCATATAAGTGTTTCTTATTGTCTTAACTTTATTTCCCTTTTTGAATCACTTCATTTGGAGTTTTGTAGCCCTAGTTATGGCCATTTGAACAAGGTTGGCCGGATTTGGTGTTACCCAGAATTCTGGGCATTTACTTGTTAATGGCAGTTTTTGTGGATTGACTGCAAGTAAGTTTTTGGACAGCTTATGGTCAAATTTTGGGTTTGTTTTCTTCATGAAAGTTGTAGGGCTATGTCTCAGCTTTCTTCGGTATAAAATTCAGGTCATTTGGACCTTCCTAGACCAAGTTATGGTCATTTACGTAACTACTGTTCATTTGGTCATTTTTGTACAAGTCAGTTTGCCTAATTTTGGATTTGGCCTAATTGTTCACTAAGTTATGGTCACTTTCTGGGCATGATTCCTGAATAAAAAATATGTCATTTTGTGTCTAGTTTCATTCTCAATTGGCCTCACACCAATTGGGTTGGTAAATTTTTATTTTTGGTCCCTGAAAAGGACCTAGGTCAAGCTGCCTGTAGATTGACCCTCACCAATCCGAATTGGAACTTGGTTCCAACAATTCATACACTCCACAAATGGTCACAATTGACCATTTCTCAACCCAAATAAGGTTAACTAAATCATTTGGCCAATTCTCAAATTTTTCTCCAATTTCTTCAAAATGCTCAAACCCTAACTACATATAAAGTTCAATTTAATGTCTTCAAAGTGTACATGCATGATCTACACACCTAATTCACTTCAAATAACCATTCAAAATCATCAATCTCATTCATATCAAACCCTAACCCTAGCTGGATGAATTTCATGTTTGGTCCCTCAATAATTGTTTTTGTTTGGATTTAAGTAAAAATCTAAGTTAACTAAGAACATAGAAATTTAACAAAAGAATTCAAATTTACATACTAACCTTTGTTTGATTTTCCAATCATTAATTTTCTTCCTTTTTTCTTCTTTCTTGCTTCTTCAATCTCCTCTTCTAGTTGCCCAAACAAAGTTTAATCATAATTTAGTGGAATTTTTTGGGGATTTCTAGGGTTTGTGAAGCTTTAAATTTTAGTGGCTGACATGGGGGAGGAAGAAATGAAATTTTTTTCTTTTTTTCTTTTTTTTATGTATTTAAATGGCTTTTTGACTTGGTCAATTATTGGGGAAAATAAATTTTTATTTTGACATCATTTGTGATGTCATCATGGTGATGCAATAAAACTTTTTTCTTTTCTTTTTTCATTTTCATTAATTTTTAATAGTTCTTTAATTTAATTTTCGATTCCGAAATTTTCGTTTCTCTAATTTTAGTGGACAGTTAGGTCAGGTGTTAGCTCTAGGGGTGAATTGTGTTAGTAGTATGCCCTAGAGCATATCATTTAGTATGTATCTTGTACATATTTTTATTAATAAAAGACATTTCCACTTTTCCGTTTACATAATATATTTATGTGTAATAGAAAAGGTCCATTGATATTTTGTTAGAAATATTATTCTTAAGTTGTTAAGAATATGAGTGACAATATTTCTAGCACGAAGTATCATAAATAGGTTCACAATCGATGATACTTCATAATAAGGACATGACTTATCCAGAAAGATTGTATTCATGTTTGTTCCCAAGTTATTTATATGAGATATAAATAAGATGGAATGGTGAGTCTCATGCCATATAACAAACATGATAGGCACTTATAAATGATAAGTAGGTCAACTAAAGGACACTTATGACAAGCACATGGAGTTTATTCTTGTCAATGTTTTGTCATAAATTATATCAGTGCATATAATCTTTAGACTCGAGATAGCACAATTATCTTGTATATAGGTAGTTTGAGTTTGATATCGCTTTCATACTTGTACTGTATGGGTATATGGGCATGTGTTGGCTCCTACTAGTTATATATGGAGGTAGGTGTTGATCAAGATGGAATCTGCCTCTAAGTAAATAGAGATAAAATCCTATGTTCATTTAATTGTTCTTGATGTTTCAAGTTCCTGGCCAGATGTATAGATTTATTCGTAAAAGAGTTTCTAATGAGAAAATCTTTTAATCAAGAACTGGAATTAAAAGAAAACATAATATTCATAGCAAATGGAGTTTGACATAAACCATGACTCACTTTTGAGTTGGGATTTTGTAATGAGAGATTCTAGTGCATGGTAACATATGATTATAGGTTCATTTAAGGTAAACCTTATTACTAATTGGGTGGTCATGGCATGCTATGCTAGGTTTTAACCATGGTCTATGAGGTTCATAAAATGATTTAGAGAAATCATTTATGGTAAGAAAGAGTTCTGATGATATTAAGAGTTGATATCATGTCTCATTGCCAATTAGTGATGAGCCTAGTAAGTCACACACATACACAAGTTATCACCTAAATAAATATGATTTAATTAATTAATTAAAGAGTTGAAATTGATTAATTAAATAGGTTTGGTTTGCAATTAGATTGCAAATTCCCTAGCAAGACTTGAAACCAAATCTAGATTATGCTATGTATAATATAAGTTAAATTTATATTTAAAGTGTTTAAATATGAATTTAATTAATGAGAAATTAATTAATAGAGATTAATTAATTAATTTATATTTGATATAAATTAATTAGAAGAAGAAAATAATTATTTTGGGTTAAGAACTCAAAATTAAGACACAGGGGCATTTTGGTCATTTTGTACAGGACACGTGGCACCATGAGATGGTGACACATGGCATAACACATAAGCTTGCCAAATGTTTTTTAATCATGTAAGATTATTAAAATCAAGATTAAATATAGGTTTGACACTTGGCACAATGTGATTGGGTCACTTAAACCTAGAGCTAATCAAAGGGTGACATGTGGCAAGGGTTTAATGTGTTAACCTAGCTATTTAAGTGTTGTTATGAGAAAATAAAACACAACCAGCAGCCACACTCCTTTGTCACGCCACTTTGAGGGTTTTTATCTCTTCTTCTTCATCTCTTATCAATTCAAAGAGATTAGCCATCAATCTCTTGAATTAAGAACACTAGGAATTGTTTCTAGTGTCCTGTTTACATCTCTAATCTCTTAAAAGGCAGAACTTGAATTTCTAATTAATAGAAAAGGCTTTAGAAGCTGTTCAAGGGCTGCCATAGGTGTTCTTGGTGTGGACAAGCTAGAGGGACAACATCTGTGTCCTGAAGACGAATCTCAAAGGCGCAGACACGCAGTTGCATCAAGAGGTTACTGTAATCGTTCTTGATTTAATCTAGGGTTCTAAAATTAATCTGATTAATTTTAAAATCTTAAATGGCAAATACAGATCCAAAAACATATTAAAAGAGTTTTAATATGTTGTTTATCATTGAAATCAAATAGATAAAAATAAATCTTGCATGATGCATGTGACCCTAGGTGAAAATTTTTGAATTCAATGGTATAAACTTGTGGTATCAGAGCCACTATATTTGCCATTTAGATTGTTGATTATATGATTTAATTGTGTGTTTGATCATGAGATCAAAAGTTCATTGCTGGTTGCAAAGCAAGTTGGCGGCATACTTAAAAAAAACACCATCAATGATGCACATGGTTTGGCTTCCATGGGTGGTTTGAGGTTTGGCTTTTAATTCTGCAATTGTTGTATGATCTAAGGCCTATTCTTTGACTAATTAAAGTGTTTAATTAGTAGTTTTTATCACACAATTAAATTATGATTCAAATCAGAATTTTAAAAAATTGTTTGAATGTGATTCAAATCTGAATTTTAAAAGTTGTTTGAATGTGATTCAAAACTTAATTTTTAAATTTTTTTTAATCATATTAAAATCTGATTTTTAAAATTGATTGAATAAAATTAGATCTGATTTTTTTTCAAAATGTTTGAATGTGATTCAAATCTGATTTTTTAAAAAATGTTTGAATGTGATTCAAATCTGAATTTTTGAAGTTGTTTGAATGTGATTCAAATCTGAATTTTTAAATTTGTTTGAATGAGATTCAAATCTGAATTTTTAAATTTATTTGAATCATATTCAAATCTTGATTTTTAAGTTGAATATGAGATATTCAATTTAATTTAAGTATGTATGTTTTATTTAATTGTTAAATAGTGATATGCATGATGGATGATCATGGACTATAAAAGACCAATGTGATTGGATTTATTTCTTTTATGTTTCTTTGGGATTGTAAATTAATTAATTTATTTTAATTTATTTTGGGCATGTATTATTAAGTTTGTAATAATTTTTGGGTTGTAATTTCATTTATTTAAGTTCTTGTAAATTCGCTTGGTATGCCAAGGATTACTATGTAATATTGGATTGCAAGAAGTTCAAGGAGGTCAAGAGCATTGGTGGGACCAAAGTGGGAGGAATTCAAGATCAAGTGTTGATTATGTACTCCTTCAGCAACTCTTGTAAAATGAATGAATGAAATGCACCTAGAATGCCCCGATTCAATTCTTGGTGGCTCTAATTGAATCCCTTAGAAAGTCCATGATCATACCATATTTATCGCTTATCCATGAATGCATGAGATGTATGGGAATGTATGCAATTATATGATCTATGCATGCTAAATGGATAATGTGCAAAGTGAGACCTTAATAGTAAATAGAATGACCATAAAATCTTCCAAACAAATGATTAAGTTGGAAATGCTATAATTAAAGTAATTATAACATAGGCCCTCCATTGGGGTAATTATTTTAAGAAATTTTAAATAGTTGCATAAGATGCAATTTATTTAAGAGATTTTCTTAAGAATAATTGTTAAGCATGAGATGTTGTAAATATGTAAATGGTTTAGTGGCCAATATTGATGTACTGAGGACATTAAAATTATTTGCATAATTATCGCTCAATGGGATCAACTTAACTAATGCAAGATAAGTCAATAATGGATGTACCGAGATTTTGAGCATTAGGGGCTAGGTAAAGGATTGAACCTCACATGAGATGTGATGGGCAAAGAGTTGCTCACTTATAGTTTATTGTAATTCCAATAATGGATGTACCTGAGGATGATCAATAGAATTATAAGAATTCAATCACCCACTAGAAATCCATCCAACTAGGATTTCCGTTTTCTACTTTGGAAGTGTAGGATTCGCTAAGTTAGTGGGAGGACCAATTTGATTAAAAGACCATAATCATTTTGGTTAATTACATGATACATTTACTAATTAATGGTTATTTTCTGCAGTTAATTTTCTGATAAAAATGAGCACAAAACAACCACCACCATCCAATATCCTTGCAAGCATACTTGATCACAACAGGTTGACAGGACCTAATCTGTCTGATTGGCTAAGAAATTTGAAACTTGTCCTCAACCTTGAACATATAGGATATGTTCTAGATTCAAATGTTCCTGGTCCCTTACCTCCAGAGGCCACACAAGAGGAATATGAAACTTTGGACAAGTGGAAGGAGCATGATATGAGAGCTAAGTGTTACATGCTTGCTTCCATGAGTAATGAGTTACGTATAACATGAGAACATGCAAAGTGCGAGTGAGATCCTCCTTCACCTACAAGAGTTGTATGGTGAGCACAGCAGAATGCTAGGTATGAGATATCTAGACACTATTCCAGATGAGGATGTCCGAGGGATGTAATGTTGGGGATCATGTCCACAAGATGATTCGATGATTGAGCAGTTGGAACATCTTGACTTCAACATGGATTTCCAACTACAGACGGATTTGATCCTTCACTACTTCCCGAGTCTTTGGGAATTTTGTGACAAATTTCCATATGACTAAACAGAATGCACCTTAGCCGGTTTACTCAACATGCCGGTTATTGCCCAAAAGAATATGCTGTGCAATAAAGGAAAAGAGGTAGCTTTGTTGCATCTTCTTCTCACTGGAAAGTCCAACAAGAAGAAGGGCAATAAGAAAAAGAAACCTCGATTCCCGGTCCTTCCAAGAAAATAGCTAAATGTAAAAGGAAGACTAAAGTCGATGGTGGCAAAGGAAAGTGTTTCCACCGCCAAAAGGATGGGCATTGGAAAAGGAACCGCCAGAGTATCTTGCTTCTCCGAAGGACAAGAAGGATACACCTTCTAAGGTATGTCCATATCTTGTTATTTAGATTCTGATGATACTCATAGTTCATCTACACCTTGGGTTTTAGATATCGTGCCGCTCACATTTCTAATGATATGCAGAACTAGCAAATAGTAGCACTATGCTTCTCAAGATGTTAGAGTCCTGATTGGCAATGGCTCAACTGAAGCTTTAGCCATAGGATCTAAATCTTTTACATGTTTGGACATGTTTTGTGTTTGGATAATATTTTATATGTACTGATGCTTTTAAGAACATCATTTCTATATCTAGTTTGACTAGAAATGGCTATGAATTTCAACATCGATGATGTTTGCAATATTTATTTTGGAAATAAATATATTGGTTCGGTTATATGAATGATGGTCTTTATTATTTGGATAATAATGACAAACACAAATTGAATGCAAGTGATCTAAAAGAATGCAATGCCATGGTGAAAACCAACTCAAGTTCAAAATATATTTGGCACTTAAGGTTATGTCATGTTGCGTAAGATAGGATTGCAAAATGGGGATTCTATCTCATTGGGCTCGAGCCTACTCCAACTTGTGAATCTTGCCTTCGTGGCAAAATGACTAGATCACCCTTTGTTGGACAAGGGCTAAGAGTCAAAATATTTTGGAGCTAATACATAGTGATGTATGTGGTCCATTTAAAGAAATGGCTAGAGGGGGTTTTCATTATTTTATTACCTTTAATCGATGATAAATCAAGGTTTGGGTATTTGTATTTGATGAAATACAAACATGAATCTTTGAAAAGTTCAAAGAATTTAAATCAAGTAGAAAATCAAACAGAAAGAATATTAAAGCTCTTCGATCGATCGTGGAGGTGAATATTTGAGTACCGAATTTGATGAATACTTGAGAGAGCATGGCATTGTTTCTCACCGACTCTCCAGAACGCCACAAATGAATGGTGTATCCGAAGGAGAAATCGCACTTATTGGATATGGTACGTAGTATGATGAGCTATACCGATATGCCAATCTCCTTTGGGGATTTGCATTAGAATCACTTTGTATATTCGAATAGGATTCCATCAAAATCGCTTTCTTCCACACCTTATGAGATATGGCATGGAAGAAAACCAAGTCTTAAGCATGTTAAGATTTGGGGTTGTCCAGCTTATATCAAAAAGCTGAACACTGATAAATTGGAGACCAGATCAGAAAAAGGTCGATTTGTTGGATATCCAAAAGATAGTTTTGGATATTATTTTTATTTGCCTACTTCACAAAAGGTTGTGATAAGTAGAGATGCTACATTTCTTGAACAACAGTTTGTTCAAGAAGGAGGCAATGGAAGGCAAATCGAGTTAGAAGTGGAGACTTCTGACCAACCAATGCATCGATGGATATAGATCCATCTAGTCAACCAATACCCGCTGATGAAACATCTACACTGCTCCTCGTAGAACAACCAGGTATCTCACCCACCGTTGAGATATGGTTTTCTTCATGAAGAAGAACAAGAGTTGTCTACTCATGAAGAAGTAGATCATGGAGATGATCCACTTACCTATGAAGAAGCTATATCAGATATAGACTCTTCAAAATGGATTGATGCTATGAAATCCGAGATTGATTCCATGTATAAGAATCAAGTTTGGGATCTTGTTGACCCACCTGAAGGTATTATACCTATAGGGAACAAATGGGTTTTCAAGAAGAAAATTGGTTCTGATGGAAAGGTAGAGACCTATAAGGCAAGGCTAGTAGCGAAAGGGTTTCGCCAAAGGCAAGGAATCGACTATGAGGAGACTTTCTCGCCTGTTGCCATGCTTAAATCAATTAGGATTTTATTAGCAGATGGATGTCAAAACAGCTTTTCTCAATGGATACATTGAAGAAAACATTTTCATGGAACAACCTAGGGGATTTGAATCCCAAGATGGTTCCAAGGTATGCAAGCTAAAGCGATCCATTTATGGGTTGAAACAAGCTTCGAGGAGTTGGAACATCCATTTTGATGAAGCCATTAAATCCTTTGGTTTTATCAAAAATGAGGATGAGCTATGTGTATATAAGAAGGTTAGTGACAGTGCTATCACTTTCCTTGTCTTATATGTGGATGACATATCGTTGATGGGTAATGACACAGTATGTTGACGACTATAAAGGTATGGTTGTCAAATACATTCTCCATGAAAGACTTAGGAGGCAACCTATATTCTTGGGATTCGTGATCTATAGAGATAGAGCTAAAAGAATAATTGGTTTATCCCAAAGTCTATACTTGGAAAAGGTGTTAAAGAGGTTTAACATGCTTGATTCCAAGAGAGGATTGTTACCAGGAGACATGGTATCCATCTTTCTAAAGAGATGTCTCCAAAGACACCAAGAAAGAGATAAGATGGCCAGATTCCATATGCTTTGCTATTGGAAGTTTAATGTATGCAATGTTGTGTACTAGGCCGAATATCGCATATGTCGTTAGTTTGACTAGCAGTGTATCAATCCAATCCAGTTTGGAACATCGATAGTCACAAGAATATCCTTAAGTACTTGAGAAGAACTAAGGATTTATTCTTGATTTATGGAGGTGGAGACTTGCAATTGATGGTTATACCGATTCTCGATTTCCAATCGATATCGATGATAGAAAGTCTACCGGATATGTGTTCATTTGTAATGGAGGTGCAACATTGGAAGAGTTCCAAACAGAGCACGATCGCAGATTCCACTACGTAGGTCGAGTATATTGTCGCATCGATGTCGCAAAGGAAGTCGTTGGATAAAGAAGTTCGTGATGTAACTTACAATAGTTCCTTCCATTGAGTCGCCAGCCCACTACATCGTGACAATAATGGAGCAAATACATACAAAGGAACCAAGGTCTCACCGTAAATCCAAACACATAGAAAGGCGCTACCACATTATCGAGAAATAGTTGGGCGAGGCGATGTAGCCATGCAGAAAATAGCATCACCAAAAATCCAAATGATCCATTCACTAAGCCTATGTCACAGACTCGCTTAGACCGACATCTTGAGAAGATAGGTCTAAGATATTGTAATGAATGGCTCTAGTGCTAGTGGGAGATTGTTAGTAGTATGCCCTAGAGCATATCATTTAGTATGTATCTTGTACATATTTTTATTAATAAAAGGCATTTCCACTTTTCCGCTTACATAATATATTTATGTGTAATAGAAAAGGTCCATTGATATTTTGTTAGAAATATTATTCTTAAGTTGTTAAGAATATGAGTGACAATATTTCTAGCACAAAGTATCATAAATAGGTTCACAATCGAGGATACTTCATAATAAGGACATGACTTATCCGTAAAGATTGTATTCATGTTTGTTCCCAAGTTATTTATATGAGATATAAATAAGATGGAATGGTGAGTCTCATGCCATATAACAAACATGATAGGCACTTATAAATGATAAGTAGGTCGAACTAAGGACACTTATGACCAGCACATGGAGTTTATTCTTGTCAAGGTTTTGTCATAAATCATATCAGTGCATATAATCTTAAGACCTCAGATAGCAGAGTTATCTTGTATATATGTAGATTTAGATAGATAATGCTTTCATACTTGTACTGTGTATTGGTATATGGGCATCTGTTTGCTCCTAATAGATATATATGGAGGTAGGTGTTGATCAAGATGGAATCTGCTCTCTAAGTAAATAGAGATAAAATCCTATGTTCATTTAATTGTTCTTGATGTTTCAAGTTCCTGCCAGACAGATAGATTTATTCGTAAAAGAGTTTCGATGAGAAAATCTTTTAATCAAGAACTTTAATTACAAGAGAACATATTATTCATATCATATTGATTTTGACTTAAACAATGACTCCTGATTGAGTTGGGATTTTGTAACAGAGAGATTCTAGTGCATGGTAACATATGATTATAGGTTCATTTAAGGTAAACCTTATTACTAATTGGGTGGCTATGGCATGCTATGCTAGGTGTTAACCATGGTCTATGAGGTTCATAAAATGATTTAGAGAAATCATTTATGGTAAGAAAGAGTTCTGATGATATTAAGAGTTGATATCATGTCTCATTGCCAATTAGTGATGAGCCTAGTAAGTCACACACATACACAAGTTATCACCTAATTAAATATGATTTAATTAATTAATTAAAGAGTTTAAATTGATTAATTAAATAGGTTTGGTTTGCAATTAGTTTGCAAAGTCCCTAGCATGACTTGAAACCAAATCTAGATTATGGTATGTATAATATAAGTTAAATTTATATTTAAAGTGTTTAAATATGAATTTAATTAATGAGAAATTAATTAATAGAGATTAATTAATTAATTTATATTTGATATAAATTAATTAGAAGAAGAAAATAATTATTTTGGGTTAAGAACTCAAAATTAAGACACAGGGGCATTTTGGTCATTTTGCAGTATGACACGTGGCACCATGAGATGGTGACACATGGCATAACACATAAGCTTGCCAAATGTTTTTTAATCATGTAAGATGATTAAAATCAAGATTAAATATAGGTTTGACACTTGGCACAATGTGATTGGGTCACTTAAACCTAGAGCTAATCAAAGGGTGACATGTGGCAAGGGTTTAATGTGTTAACCTAGCTATTTAAGTGTTGTTATGAGAAAATAAAACACAACCAGCAGCCACACTCCTTTGTCACGCCACTTTGAGGGTTTTTATCTCTTCTTCTTCATCTCTTATCAATTCAAAGAGATTAGCCATCAATCTCTTGAATTAAGAACACTATGAATTGTTTCTAGTGTCCTGTTTACATCTCTAATCTCTTAAAAGGCGGAACTTGAATTTCTAATTAATAGAAAAGGCTTTAGAAGCTGTTCAAAGGCTGCCATAGGTGTTCTTGGTGTGGACAAGCTAGAGGGACAACATCCGTGTCCTCAAGACGAATCTCAAAGGCGCATACGCCGCAAAGGCATCAAGAGGTTAGTGTAATCGCTCTGATTTAATCTAGGTTCTAAAATTAACTGATTAATTTTAAAATCTTAAATGTCAAATACAGATCCAAAAACATATTAAAAGAGTTTTAATATTTTTTTTATCATTGTAATAATTTAGATAATAATAAATCTTGCATGATGCATGTGACCCTATGTGATAATTTTTGAATTCAATGGTATAAACTTGTGTTTTTCACGCCTGCTCTTCAAATTGACCAAATTGCCCTCACCGTTCAATCCGCCACAAGTTATTCGATATTTCTTCCGATCCTGACCTAATTATTTGACCTGCTTAACAATTCTTTTCTGTGATTTTCTCTTTTCCACTGTGTTCGCAATAGTCCTAAGGACCGCAGCGTCATATTTTACAGTTCGAAATTTGAGTTTAGATTGACCTCGCAGTCATTCTCGAGAAAGTCACCCATCGCTGTGACTCCCGGCTCATTTAACTTTTTATGTTCTATTTTTCTTCTTTATACTTAACTATTTGACAATTACTAATTATTTGAGTTCAGGGCTTAACTAGGTGTCTTAGATGTGGTTCTAATCTCCTTAATTGTCCAGACCGACACCGGTCACCGAAACAGTAAAATATACAAGGCTATGCAAATAGGAGTGTTACATTTTCTCTCAATTTCCTACAAGTTTGGTGGTGGGAGACTAGGGTTTTAGAGCTTGAATTGTGTAACAATGTAGGAAAGAAAATGGGTGAGGGAGAGAGAGAATTATGGATGGCTAGCTACTGGAAGAAGACCAAATTTTCTGATTTTTTTTGCCTTTTTAATAATATTTATATTATTTAATAACATAATGGTATACTTGTAATTAGAGAAAAATGGCAATTTTATAATTACCTTGAATTTTCTAATCATTTTAATTTCACTATTTATTTAATTATATTTAATTTTTATAATCTCAATTAATTAAACTAAATTAGCTTTATGACTTAATAAATTTCATTCTTGGTCAATGTGAGACTTCAAAATTTCATTGACTGAATTTTAACTCTTACCGAGTTTTCGGTTCGCCTTTTTCTTTAATATCTGATAAGTCTTTCTTTTAAATATTTTTTTCTTAGCTTTTCTTGGCATTCTATTGTTATCTAAGTCTCAATAATTCTTCACTGGAATCCCAAAAATTATTTCACAGGGTTTTCCATGAGTCTAGGGTCGCTAATTGTCTTCGCAGTCGCTTCTTGTTAGGGTTACCCATCGCCGGAGCTACGACTCATTTAACCTTAGTGCATTTCATTTCTAAAATTTTTTCTTAATTTTTCTTGTCATTATTTAGACTATTTATGACTCCTCACTCTAGTTTAAATATAGTTCCAGACATTCTGGCTGTCCAGATAGACATTGGTCACTGGAATAATAGAATGTATGAACTTCTAAAGTGAGAGCGTTACATCTTCATACTGGATTTGTTTTGTATTAAGTGTATAAAAACATATTGTACATGACACTTATTACTATATTTGTGACCATAGGCCAAAGTTAGATTTGGAGTACTTGTTAATGAAGAATCAGGAACAATATATGTAAGGGTAATTAATTGATTGTTTCCTTCATATTCAATTGATTGTAATTTAAGTTCTATTAAATGATGTGTAAGGCATAATTGTGTTGTTTTGTCATTTTGAGCAAAATAGATGCCAAGTGAGACATCTATTGAATATGTCAGTGGATCAAATGCAACTATACTAGCAGCTAGATGGGTTAGGACTTTTGCAATTGATACACATTAGTCATCACAACCAACTGAACCAATCACAAGTAGTTGGTTCTCAAGCACCAACTGAACCAACTGGTTCTCAAGCATAACCAAGCCAATCTTATGGATCATGCATAAGGAGCAAGTCACAAAAATAAAGGAGCAAGATATCAAGCATGAAGTCTGTAATTTTCATTTTGATGTTTTTAATGTCATGTTAGTACAATATAAATGGGAGTTAGAAGTTCCATTTTGTTAAAAGTGCATTATTGCTTCTTTTTGTTTATTCACAGTGGACTAATTCTGAGTTATTCTAGAGATGGTCATACTCTTTTTGTGATCAGTGTTTTATGTAGATAGTAATGTGGGCAATGTGATGACATATTACTACGGTAATGGTGTTAGTAGTATGCCCTAGAGCATATCATTTAGTATGTATCTTGTACATATTTTTATTAATAAAAGGCATTTCCACTTTTCCGTTTACATAATATATTTATGTGTAATAGAAAAGGTCCATTGATATTTTGTTAGAAATATTATTCTTAAGTTGTTAAGAATATGAGTGACAATATTTCTAGCACAAAGTATCATAAATAGGTTCACAATCGAGGATACTTCATAATAAGGACATGACTTATCCAGAAAGATTGTATTCATGTTTGTTCCCAAGTTATTTATATGAGATATAAATAAGATGGAATGGTGAGTCTCATGCCATATAACAAACATGATAGGCACTTATAAATGATAAGTAGGCCGAACTAAAGGACACTTATGACAAGCACATGGAGTTTACTCTGTCAATGTTTTGTCATAAATCATATCAAGGCATATAATCTTTAGACTCGAGATAGCACAGCTTATCTTGTATATAGGTAGTTTGAGTTTGATATCGCTTTCATACTTGTACCGTGTATGGGTATATGGGCATGTGTTGGCTCCTACTAGTTATATATGGAGGTAGGTGTTGATCAAGATGGAATCTGTTCCTCTAAGTAAATAGAGATAAAATCCTATGTTCATTTAATTGTTCTTGATGTTTCAAGTTCCTGGCCAGGACAGATAGATTTATTCAGAAAAGAGTTTCTGATGAGAAAATCTTTTTAATCAAGAACTGGAATTAAAAGAGAACATAATATTCATAGCAAATGGAGTTTGACATAAACCATGACTCCAGCTTGAGTTGGGATTTTGTAATATAGAGATTCTAGTGCATGGTAACATATGATTATAGGTTCATTTAAGGTAAACCTTATTACTAATTGGGTGGCCATGGCATGCTATGCTAGGTGTTAACCATGGTCTATGAGGTTCATAAAATGATTTAGAGAAATCATTTATGGTAAGAAAGAGTTCTGATGATATTAAGAGTTGATATCATGTCTCATTGCCAATTAGTGATGAGCCTAGTAAGTCACACACATACACAAGTTATCACCTAATTAAATATGATTTAATTAATTAATTAAAGAGTTTAAATTGATTAATTAAATAGGTTTGGTTTGCAATTAGATTGCAAAGTCCCTAGCATGACTTGAAACCAAATCTAGATTATCGATGTATAATATAAGTTAAATTTATATTTAAAGTGTTTAAATATGAATTTAATTAATGAGAAATTAATTAATAGAGATTAATTAATTAATTTATATTTGATATAAATTAATTAGAAGAAGAAAATAATTATTTTGGGTTAAGAACTCAAAATTAAGACACAGGGGTATTTTGGTCATTTTGCAGTGTGACACGTGGCACCATGAGATGGTGACACATGGCATAACACATAAGCTTGCCAAATGTTTTTTAATCATGTAAGATGATTAAAATCAAGATTAAATATAGGTTTGACACTTGGCACAATGTGATTGGGTCACTTAAACCTAGAGCTAATCAAAGGGTGACATGTGGCAAGGGTTTAATGTGTTAACCTAGCTATTTAAGTGTTGTTATGAGAAAATAAAACACAACCAGCAGCCACACTCCTTTGTCACGCCACTTTGAGGGTTTTTATCTCTTCTTCTTCATCTCTTATCAATTCAAAGAGATTAGCCATCAATCTCTTGAATTAAGAACACTAGGAATTGTTTCTAGTGTCCTGCTTACATCTCTAATCTTCTTAAAAGGCGTAACTTGAATTTCTAATTAATAGAAAAGGCTTTAGAAGCTGTTCAAGGGCTGCCATAGGTGTTCTTGGTGTGGACAAGCTAGAGGGACAACATCCGTGTCCTCAAGACGATCTCAAAGGCGCAGACACGCAAAGGCATCAAGAGGTTAGTGTAATCGTTCTTGATTTAATCTAGGGTTCTAAAATTAATCTGATTAATTTTAAAATCTTAAATGGCAAATACAGATCCAAAACATATTAAAAGAGTTTTAATATGTTTTTTATCATTGAAATCAAATAGATAAAAATAAATCTTGCATGATGCATGTGACCCTAGGTGAAAATTTTTGAATTCAATGTTATAAACTTGTGTTTTTCACGCCTGCCTTCCTTCAATTGGTATCAGAGCCACTATATTTGCCATTTAGATTGTTGATTATATGATTTAATTGTGTGTTTGATCATGAGATCAAAAGTTCATTGCTGGTTGCAAAGCAAGTTGGCGGCATACTTGAAAAAATACCATCAATGGTGCTCATGGTTTGGCTTCCATGGGTGGTTTAAGGTTTGGCTTTTAATTCTGCAATTGTTGTATGATCTAAGGTCTATTCTTTGACTAATTAAAGTGTTTAATTAGTAGTTTTTATCACACAATTAAATTATGATTCAAATCAGAATTTTAAAATTGTTTGAATGTGATTCAAATCAATTTTAAAAGTTGTTTGAATGTGATTCAAATCTGAATTTTTAAAGTTGTTTGAATCATATTTAAATCTGATTTTTAAAATTGATTGAATAAAATTCAGATCTGATTTTTAAAAATGTTTGAATGTGATTCAAATCTGATTTTTAAAAATGTTTGAATGTGATTCAAATCTGAATTTTTGAAGTTGTTTGAATGTGATTCAAATCTGAATTTTTAAATTTGTTTGAATGAGATTCAAATCTGAATTTTTAAATTTATTTGAATCATATTCAAATCTGATTTTTAAGTTGAATATGAGATATTCAATTTAATTTAAGTATGTATGTTTTAGGTAATTGTTAAATAGTGATATGCATAATGGATGATCATGGACTATAAAAGACCAATGTGATTGGATTTATTTCTTTTATGTTTCTTTGGGATTGTAAATTAATTAATTTATTTTAATTTATTTTGGGCATGTATTATTAAGTTTGTAATAATTTTTGGGTTGTAATATCATTTAATAAATTTCTTTTAAATTCGCATTGGTATGCCAAGGATTACTATGTAATATTGGATTGCAAGAAGTTCAAGGAGGTCAAGAGCATTGGTGGACCAAAGGGGAGGAATTCAAGATCAAGTGTTGATTATGTACTCCTTCAGCAACTCTTGTAAAATGAATGAATGAAATGCACCTAGGAATGCCCCGATTCAATTCTTGGTGGCTCGTAATTGAATCCCTTAGAAAGTCCATGATCATACCATATTTATCGCTTATCCATGAATGCATGAGATGTATGGGAATGTATGCAATTATATGATATATGCATGCTAAATGGATAATGTGCAAAGTGAGACCTTAATAGTAAATAGAATGACCATAAAATCTTCCAAACAAATGATTAAGTTGGAAATGCTATAATTAAAGTAATTATAACATAGGCCCTCCATTGGGTCAATTATTTTAAGAAATTTTAAATAGTTGCATAAGATGCAATTTATTTAAGAGATTTTCTTAAGAATAATTGTTAAGCATGAGATGTTGTAAATATGTAAATGGTTTAGTGGCCAATATTGATGTACCGAGGACATTAAAATTATTTGCATAATTATCGCTCAATGGGATCAACTTAACTAATGCAAGATAAGTCAATAATGGATGTACCGAGATTTTGAGCATTAGGGGCTAGGTAAAGGATTGAACCTCACATGAGATGTGATGGGCAAAGAGTTGCTCACTTATAGTTTATTGTAATTCCAATAATGGATGTACCGAGGATGATCAATAGAATTATAAGAATTCAATCACCCACTAGAAATCCATCCAACTAGGATTTCCGCTTACTTTGGAAGTGTAGGATTCGCTAAGTTAGTGGGAGGACCAATTTGATTAAAAGACCATAATCATTTTGGTTAATTACATGATACATTTACTAATTAATCTGTTATTTTCTCAGCTTAATTTTCTCGATAAAAATGAGCACAAAACAACCACCACCATCCAATATCCTTGCAAGCATACTTGATCACAATAGGTTGACAGACCTAACTGTCTGATTGGCTAAGAAATTTGAAACTTGTCTCAACCTTGAACATATAGGATATGTTCTAGATTCAAATGTTCCTGGTCCCTTACCTCCAGAGGCCACACAAGAGGAACATGAAACTTTGGACAAGTGGAAGGAGCATGATATGAGAGCTAAGTGTTACATGCTTGCTTCCATGAGTAATGAGTTACGTACAACATGAGAACATGCAGAGTGCGAGTGAGATCCTCCTTCACCTACAAGAGTTGTATGGTGAGCACAGCAGAATGCTAGGTATGAGATATCTAGATGCCTATTCCGTATGAGGATGTCCGAGGGATGTAATGTTGGGGATCATGTCCACAAGATGATTCGGATGATTGAGCAGCTTGGAACATCTTGACTTCAACATGGATTTCCAACTACAGACGGATTTGATCCTTCACCCTTCCTAAGTCTTTGGGAATTTTGTGACAAATTTCCATATGACTAAACAGAATGCACCTTAGCCGGTTTACTCAACATGTCGGTTATTGCCCAAAAGAATATGCTGTGCAATAAAGGAAAAGAGGTAGCTTTGTTGCATCTTCTTCTCACTGGAAAGTCCAACAAGAAGAAGGGCAATAAGAAAAAGAAACCTCAGATTCTCGGTCCTTCCAAGAAAATAGCTAAACAGTAAAAGGAAGACTAAAGTCGATGGAGGCAAGGAAAGTGTTTCCACCGCCAAAAGGATGGGCACTGGAAAAGGAACCGCCTGCAGTATCTTGCTTCTCTCAAGGACAAGAAGGATACACCTTCTAAGGTATGTCCATATCTTGTTATTTAGATTCTGATGATACTCATAGTTCATCTACAGCTTGGGTTTTAGATATCGTGCCGCTTCACATTTCTAATGATATGCAAGAACTAGCAAACAAGAGTAGCTATGCTCTCAAGATATTAGAGTCCTGGATTGGCAATGGCTCAACTGCTGAAGCTTTAGCCATAGGATCTAAATCTTTTACATGTTTGGACATGTTTTGTGTTTGGATAATATTTTATATGTACTGATGCTTTTAAGAACATCATTTCTATATCTAGTTTGACTAGAAATGGCTATGAATTTCAACATCGATGATGTTTGCAATATTTATTTTGGAAATAAATATGTTGGTTCGGTTATATGAATGATGGTCTTTATTATTTGGATAATAATGACAAACACAAATTGAATGCAAGTGATCTAAAAGAATGCAATGCCATGGTGAAAACCAACTCAAGTTCAAAATATATTTGGCACTTAAGGTTATGTCATGTTGCGTAAGATAGGATTGCAAAATTGGAGAAAATGGGGATTCTATCTCATTGGGCTCGAGCCTACTCCAACTTGTGAATCTTGCCTTCAGTGGCAAAATGACTAGATCACCCTTTGTTGGACAAGGGCTAAGAGTCAAAATATTTTGGAGCTAATACATAGTGATGTATGTGGTCCATTTAAAGAAATGGCTAGAGGGGTTTTCATTATTTTATTACCTTTATCGATGATAAATCAAGGTTTGGGTATTTGTATTTGATGAAATACAAACATGAATCTTTTGAAAAGTTCAAAGAATTTAAATCAAGTAGAAAATCAAACAGAAAGAATATTAAAGCTCTTCGATCGATCGTGGAGGTGAATATTTGAGTAATCGAATTTGATGAATACTTGAGAGAGCATGGCATTGTTTCTCACCGACTCTCCAGAACGCCACAAATGAATGGTGTATCCGAAAGGAGAAATCGCACTTATTGGATATGGTACGTAGTATGATGAGCTATACCGATATGCCAATCTTCTTTGGGGATTTGCATTAGAATCACTTTGTATATTCCGAATAGGATTCCATCAAAATCGCTTTCTTCCACACCTTATGAGATATGGCATGGAAGAAAACCAAGTCTTAAGCATGTTAAGATTTGGGGTTGTCCAAATTATATCAAAAAGTCAACACCGATAAATTGGAGACCAGATCGTAAAAGGTCGATTTGTTGGATATCCAAAAGATAGTTTTGGATATTATTTTTATTTGCCTACTTCACAAAAGGTTGTGATAAGTAGAGATGCTACATTTCTTGAACAAATGCTTGTTCAAGAAGGAGGCAAAGGAAGGCAAATAGAGTTAGAATTGGAGAATTTCGACCAACCAATGCATCGATGGATATAGATCCATCTAGTCAACCAATACCCGCTGATGAAACATCTACACTGCTCCTCGTAGAACAACCAGGTATCTCACCCACCGTTGAGATATGGTTTCCTTCATGAAGAAGAACAAGAGTTGTCTAATCATGAAGAAGTAGATCATGGAGATGATCCACTTACCTATGAAGAAGCTACATCAGATATAGACTCTTCAAAATAGATTGATGCTATGAAATCCGATATTGATTCCATGTATAAGAATCAAGTTTGGGATCTTGTTGACCCACCCGAAGGTATTATACCTATAGGGAACAAATGGGTTTTCAAGAGGAAAATTGATTCTGATGGAAAGGTAGAGACCTATAAGGCAAGGCTAGTAGCGAAAGGATTTCGCCAAAGGCAAGGAATTGACTATGAGGAGACTTTCTCGCCTGCTGCCATTCTTAAATCAATTAGGATTCTATTAGAAATAACTGCATACTATGATTATGGGATTTGACAGATGGATGTCAAAATAGCTTTTCTCAATGGATACATTGAAGAAAACATTTTCATGGAACAACCTAGGGGATTTGAATCCCAAGATGGTTCCAAGTTATGCAAGCTAAAGCGATCCATTTATGGGTTGAAACAAGCTTCGAGGAGTTGGAACATCCGTTTTGATGAAGCCATTAAATCATTTGGTTTTATAAAAAATGAGGATGAGCCATGTGTATATAAGATGGTTAGTGACAAGGCTATCACTTTCCTTGTCTTATATGTGGATGACATCGTTGATGGGTAATGACACAAGTATGTTGACGACTATAAAGGTATGGTTGTCAAATACATTCTCCATGAAAGACTTAGGAGGCAACCTATATTCTTTGGATTCGCATCTTTAGAGATAGAGCTAAAAGAATATTTGTTTTATCCCAAAGTCTATACTTGGAAATAGGTGTTAAAGAGGTTTAACATGCTTGAGTCCAAGAGAGGCTTGTTACCAGTGAGACAGGGTATCCATCTGTCTAAAGCGCTGTCTCCAAAGACACCAAGAAAGAGATAAGATGGCCAGATTCCATATGCTTCGGCTATTGGAAGTTTAATGTATGCAATGTTGTGTACTAGGCCTGATATCGCATATGTCGTTAGTTTGACTAGCAGTATCAATCCAATCCAGTTTGGAACATCGATAGTCACAAGAATATCCTTAAGTACTTGAGAAGAACTAAGGATTTATTCTTGATTTATGGAGGTGGAGACTTGCAATTGGATGGTTATACCGATTCTCGATTTCCAATCGATATCGATGATAGAAAGTCTACCGGATATGTGTTCATTTGTAATGGAGGTGCAATACTTGGAAGAGTTCCAAACAGAGCACGATCGCAGATTCCACTACAGAGGTCGAGTATATTGTCGCATCGATGTCGCAAAGGAAGTCGCTTGGATAAAGAAGTTCGTGATGTAACTTACAAAGAGTTCCTTCCATTGAGTCGCCAGCCCACTACATCGTGACAATAATGGAGCAACATACAAAGCTAAGGAACCAAGGTCTCACCCAAAATCCAAACACATAGAAAGGCACTACCACATTATCGAGAAATAGTTGGGCAAGGCGATATAGCCATGCAGAAAATAACATCACCGAAAAATCCAAATGATCCATTCACTAAGCCTATGTCATGCACTCGCTTAGACCGACATCTTGAGAAGATAGGTCTAAGATATTGTAATGAATGGCTCTAGTGCTAGTGGGAGATTGTTAGTAGTGTGCCCTAGAGCATATCATTTAGTATGTATCTTGTACATATTTTTATTAATAAAAGGCATTTCCACTTTTCCGCTTACATAATATATTTATGTGTAATAGAAAAGTTCCATTGATATTTTGTTAGAAATATTATTCTTAAGTTGTTAAGAATATGAGTGATAATATTTTTAGCACAAGTATCATAAATAGGTTCACAATCGAGGATACTTCATAATAAGGACATGACTTATCCGTAAAGATTGTATTCATGTTTGTTCCCAAGTTATTTATATGAGATATAAATAAGATGGAATGGTGAGTCTCATGCCATATAACAAACATGATAGGCACTTATAAATGATAAGTAGGTCGAACCAGTGACACTTATGACAAGCACATGGAGTTTACTCTTGTCAATGTTTTGTCATAAATCATATCAATGCATATAATCTTTAGACCGAGATAGCACAGCTTATCTTGTATATAGGTAGTTTGAGTTTGATATCGCTTTCATACTTGTACTATGAATGGGAATATGCGCATGTGTTGGCTCCTACTAGTTATATATGGAGGTAGGTGTTGATCAAGATGGAACTGCCTCTAAGTAAATAGAGATAAAATCCTATGTTCATTTAATTGTTCTTGATGTTTCAAGTTCTGCCAGACAGATAGATTTATTCGTAAAAGAGTTTCGATGAGAAAATCTTTTAATCAAGAACTGGAATTAAAAGAGAACATAATATTCATAGCAAATGGAGTTTGACATAAACCATGACTCAAATTTGAGTTGGGATTTTGTAATGTAGAGATTCTAGTGCATGGTAACATATGATTATAGGTTCATTTAAGGTAAACCTTATTACTAATTGGGGGGCTATGGCATGCTATGCTAGGTGTTAACCATGGTCTATGAGGTTCATAAAATGATTTAGAGAAATCATTTATGGTAAGAAAGAGTTCTGATGATATTAAGAGTTGATATCATGTCTCATTGCCAATTAGTGATGAGCCTAGTAAGTCACACACATACACAAGTTATAACCTAATTCAATATGATTTAATTAATTAATTAAAGAGTTTAAATTGATTATTTAAATAGTTTTGGTTTTCAATTAGATTGCTAAGTCCGTAGCATGACTTGAATCCCAATCTAGATTATCGATGTATAAAATAATTTAAATTTATAATTAAAGTGTTTAAAAATCAATTTAATTAATTAGAAATTAATTAATAGAGATTAATTAATTAATTTATATTTGATATAAAATTAATTAGAAGAAGAAAATAATTATTTTGGGTTAAGAACTCAAAATTAAGACACAGCGGCATTTTGGTCATTTTTGCAGTGTGACACGTGGCACCATGAGATGGTGACACATTGAATAACAAATAAGCTTTAAAAATTTTTTTTAATCATATAATATTATTAAAATCAAGATTAAATATAGGTTTGACACTTGTCACAATGTGATTGGGTCACTTAAACCTAGAGCTAATCAAAGGTGACATGTGGCAAGGGTTTAATGTGTTAACCTAGCTATTTAAGTGTTGTTATGAGAAAATAAAACACAACCAGCAGCCACACTCATTTGTCACGCCACTTTGGTGGTTTTTATCTATTCTTCTTCATCTCTTATCAATTCAAAGAGATTAGCCATCAATCTCTTGAATTAAGAACGATAGAAATTGTTTCTAGTGTCCTCGCTTACATCTCTAATCTCTTAAAAGGCGTAACTTGAATTTCTAATTAATAGAAAAGGCTTTAGAAGCTGTTCAAGGGCTGCCATAGGTGTTCTTGGTGTGGACAAGCTAGAGGGACAACATCCGTGTCCTCAAGACGATCTCAAAGGCGCAGACACGCCGCAGTTGCATCAAGAGGTTAGTGTAATCGTTCTTGATTTAATCTAGGTTCTAAAATTAACTGATTAATTTTAAAATCTTAAATGGCAAATACAGATCCAAAACATATTAAAAGAGTTTTAATATGTTGTTTATCATTGAAATCAAATAGATAAAAATAAATCTTGCATGATGCATGTGACCCTAGGTGAAAATTTTGAATTCAATGGTATAAACTTGTGTTTTTCACGCCTGCCTTCAAATGGACCAAAGTTTGTAGAATGGTCAATATAAATAGTGTAACGGTAACTTTATGTGAAATACAAATTGCAAGATTTGGCTTTTCAATATTTTGATTAATTGTACATTTCATATTGGTTGTTCAATGTTTACAAATAGTTTAATATGACAGCTTGAGAAATTTGACCAACATTCTGTCAAAATTTTCTCCAACTACAAAGAGACCAAATTTCATTCAATCTTATTATTATCAATCCAATATTAACAATAAACATTATGACCAATAATCTTGCCAACAGCTTCATTAACACACCAAAATTCTTAAACTTTTACTCATTAATTTTAAAGTTCATACATTGATGCATACATTGACAAAGTACCACTTCCATCCATTCATTACTACAATAATAATTAAAAGTCTTTCAAATCATTAGTAGTATGCCCTAGAGCATATCATTTTATATGTATCTTGTATATAATTTTATTAATAAAAGGCAATTATACTTTTCTTACATAATTTATTTATGTGTAATTGAAAAGGTCCATTGATGTTTTGTTAGAAATTTTATTCTTAAGTTGTTAAGAATATGAGTGACAAAGATTTCTAGCACAAAGTATCATAAATTGGTTCACAATCGAGGATACTTCACAAAGGACATGACTTATCCAAAAATTGTAATCATGTTTGTTTCAAAGAATTAATATCGAGATATTAATAAGTTAAAGTGGTGAGTCTCATGTCATATGACAAACATGATAGGTACTTCATACGATAAGCAGTCAATCATCGACGCTTATGACAAGCATGTGGAGTTTACTTTTGTCAATATATTGTCATATATCATATCAATGCATATAATCTTTAGACCGAGATAACATGCTTATCTCATATATAAGGGTTTGAGTTTGATAACGCTTTCATGCTCGCACTATATATGGGTATATGGGCATGTGTTGGCTCCTACTAGTTATATATGGAGATAGGTGTTAATCAAGATGGGATCCGTACCCAAAGCAAATAGAGATAAAATCTTATGTTCATTTAATTTTTCTTGATGATTTAAGTTCCTGACAGATGTATAGACTTAGCTATAAAGGAATTTCTGACAAGAAAGTCTAATTAATCAAGAATTTGAATTAAAAGAGAACATAAGATTCATAACAAATGAAATTTGACATTAACCATGACTCCAGCTAGAATTGGGATTTTATAACGGAGAGATCTTAGTGCATGATAACATATGATTAAAGGTTCATTTAAGGTATTCCTTATTACTGATTGGGTAGCTATAGCATTCTATGCTAGGTGTAAACTATGGTCTATGAGATTCTTAAGTGATTTAGAGAAATTATTTACGGTAAAAAAAGTTCTAATGATATTAAAAGTTAATATCATTTTTCATTATCAATTAGTAATGAGCCTAGTAAGTCACACACCTACACAAGTTATTCACCAAGTAAGATATGATTTAATTAATTAATTAAAGAATTTAATTAATTAATTAAATAAGTTTGGTTTGCAATAAGATTACAAAGTCCCTAACATGACTTAAAATCAAATCTAGGTTTTTGGATGTATAATATAAACAAAATGGTGTAATTAATGGAGATTAGTTAATTAATTAATTAATTAATTAATTAATTAATTAATATGTGATATAAATTAATTTGAGGGAGAAATTACAATTTTGGGTTGAGAACTCAAAATTATAAGGGCAAAATGATAAATTTGCACATGGTGACACGTGGCACTAATTAGGGAGTGCCACTTGTTTTCATCTAATGGAAGATTATTTTGATGATTCAATTAAACCTTGACACTTATCTTGATGAGATTAAGACAAGTATAAAGTAAAATTGAATCATGAGTTGATTAAGAGGCACTAACATTTATATACTTTGTCTCATGTATATAAATGCAAATAAAAAGAAGAAGAAGCAATCTTCTTTTCTCTCTTTGTTAGACTAAAGCACTCCTCTCTTTGTTTTTCTTTTGTTTTTCATTGATTCTTGAAAGAGAAAGTTTGGTTTTCTCCTAATCAATTATACTAAAAAGAG